>NW_027043066.1:300000-456464 GCF_036013475.1 Columba livia
TCTGACTTCTTTCTTACTTCTTTCTTTCTTCTTTCTTCTTTCTTTCATACTTCTCTCTTCCTTCTTTCTTTCTTCTTTCTTACTTCTTTCTTTCTTCTTTCTTACTTCTTTCTTACTTCTTTCTTCATTCCTTCTTACTTCTTTTCTTACTTCTTTCTTTCTTTTTTCTTACTTCTTTCATACTTCTTTCTTCTTCTTTCTTACTTCTTTCTTCTTTCTTTCTTCTTTCTTACTTCTTTCTTACTTCTTTCTTACTTCTTTCTTACTTCTTTCTTACATCTTTCTTACTTCTTTCTTACTTCTTTCTTACTTCTTTCTTACTTCTTTCTTACTTCTTTCTTCATTCCTTTTTACTTCTTTCTTACTTCTTTCTTACTTCTTTCTTACTTCTTTCTTACTTCTTTCTTTCTTGTTTCTTCTTTCTTTCTTACTTCTTTCTTACTTCTTTCTTACTTCTTTCTTACTTCTTTCTTTCTTCTTTCTTACTTCTTTCATACTTCTTTCTTACTTCTTTCTTTCTTCTTTCTTACTTCTTTCATACTTCTTTCTTACTTCTTTCTTACTTCTTTCTTCATTCCTTCTTACTTCTTTCTTACTTCTTTCTTACTTCTTTCTTACTTCTTTCTTAATTCTTTCTTACTTCTTTCTTACTTCTTTCTTACTTCTTTCTTACTTCTTTCTAACTTCTTTCTTCATTCCTTCTTATTCTTTCTTACTTCTTTCTTACTTCTTTCTTACTTCTTTCTTACTTCTTCATACTTCTTTCTTCTTCTTTCTTCTTTCTTTCTTACTTCTTTCTTACTTCTTTCCTACTTCTTTCTTACTTCTTTCTTTCTTCTTTCTTACTTCTTTCATACTTCTTTCTTACTTCTTTCTTACTTCTTTCTTCTTTCTTTCTTACTCCTTTCTTACCTCTTTCTTACTTCTTTCTTACTTCTTTCTTAATTCTTTCTTACTTCTGTCTTCTTTCTTCTTTCTTTCTTACTTCTTTCTTACTTCTTTCTTACTTCTTTCTTACTTCTTTCTTACTTCTTTCGTACTTCTTTCTTACTTCTTTCTTACTTCTTTCTTCTTTGTTCTTTCTTTCTTTCTTCTTTCTTACTTCTTTCTTTCTTCTTTCTTACTTCTTTCTTACTTCTTTCTTACTTCTTTCTAACTTCTTTCTTACTTCTTTCTTACTTCTTTCTTACTTCTTTCTTACTTCTTTCTTTCTTACTTCTTTCTTACTTCTTTCATACTTCTTTCTTTCTTCTTTCTTACTTCTTACTTCATTCCTTCTTACTTCTTTCTTACTTCTTTCTTACTTCTTTCTTACTTCTTTCTTACTTCTTTCTTCATTCCTTCTTACTTCTTTCTTACTTCTTTCTTACTTCTTTCTTACTTATTTCTTACTTCTTTCTAACTTCTTTCTTCATTCCTTCTTACTTCTTTCTTTCTTCTTTCTTACTTCTTTCTTACTTCTTTCTTCTTTCTTTCTTCTTTCTTACTTCTTTCTTACTTCTATCTTACTTCTTTCTTTCTTCTTTCTTACTTCTTTCTTTCTTCTTTCTTACTTCTTTCTTACTTCTTTCTTCATTCCTTCTTACTTCTTTCTTACTTCTTTCTTTCTTTTTTCTTACTTCTTTCATACTTCTTTCTTACTTCTTTCTTACTTCTTTCTTCTTTCTTTCTTCTTTCTTACTTCTTTCTTACTTCTTTCTTCTTTCTTTCTTCTTTCTTACTTCTTTCTTTCTTCTTTCTTACTTCTTTCTTACTTCTTTCTTACTTCTTTCTTACTTCTTTCTTACTTCTTTCTTCTTTCTTTCTTACTTCTTTCTTACTTCTTTCTTACTTCTTTCTTACTTCTTTCTTACTTCTTTCTTCATTCCTTTTTACTTATTTCTTACTTCTTTCTTACTTCTTTCTTTCTTCTTTCTTCTTTCTTTCTTACTTCTTTCTTACTTCTTTCGTACTTCTTTCTTACTTCTTTCTTACTTCTTTTTTACTTCTTTGTTCTTTCTTTCTTTCTTCTTACTTTCTTCTTTCTTACTTCTTTCTTACTTCTTTCTTACTTCTTTCTTACTTCTTTTTTCTTCTTTCTTACTTCTTTCTTACTTCTTTCTTACTTCTTTCTAACGTCTTTCTTACTTCTTTCTTACTTCTTTCTTACTTCTTTCTTACTTCTTTCTTTCTTACTTCTTTCTTACTTCTTTCATACTTCTTTCTTTCTTCTTTCTTACTTCTTTCTTCATTCCTTCTTACTTCTTTCTTCTTTCTTTCTTACTTCTTTCTTACGTCTTTCTTACTTCTTTCTTACTTCTTTCGTACTTCTTTCTTTCTTCTTTCTTACTTCTTTCATACTTCTTTCTTACTTCTTTCTTTCTTCTTTCTTACTTCTTTCTTACTTCTTTCTTACTTCTTTCTTACTTCTTTCTTCTTTCTTTCTTACTTCTTTCTTACTTCTTTCTTACTTCTTTCTTACTTCTTTCTTACTTCTTTCTTACTTCTTTCTTACTTCTTTCTAACTTCTTTCTTCATTCCTTCTTACTTCTTTCTTACTTCTTTCTTACTTCTTTCTTACTTCTTTCTTACTTCTTTCTTTCTTCTTTCTTCTTTCTTTCATACTTCTCTCTTCCTTCTTTCTTTCTTCTTTCTTACTTCTTTCTTTCTTCTTTCTTACTTCTTTCTTACTTCTTTCTTCATTCCTTCTTACTTCTTTCTTACTTCTTTCTTTCTTTTTTCTTACTTCTTTCATACTTCTTTCTTACTTCTTTCTTACTTCTTTCTTCTTTCTTTCTTCTTTCTTACTTCTTTCTTACTTCTTTCTTACTTCTTTCTTACTTCTTTCTTACTTCTTTCTTCATTCCTTTTTACTTCTTTCTTACTTCTTTCTTACTTCTTTCTTACTTCTTTCTTACTTCTTTCTTTCTTGTTTCTTCTTTCTTTCTTACTTCTTTCTTACTTCTTTCTTACTTCTTTCTTACTTCTTTCTTTCTTCTTTCTTACTTCTTTCATACTTCTTTCTTACTTCTTTCTTTCTTCTTTCTTACTTCTTTCATACTTCTTTCTTTCTTCTTTCTTACTTCTTTCTTCATTCCTTCTTACTTCTTTCTTACTTCTTTCTTACTTCTTTCTTACTTCTTTCTTAATTCTTTCTTTCTTCTTTCTTCTTTTTTTCTTACTTCTTTCTTACTTCTTTCTTACTTCTTTCTTTCTTACTTCTTTCTTACTTCTTTCTTACTTCTTTCTTTCTTCTTTCTTACTTCTTTCTTACTTCTTTCTTACTTCTTTCTTACTTCTTTCTTCTTTCTTTCTTACTTCTTTCTTACTTCTTTCTTACTTCTCTCTTACTTCTTTCTTACTTCTTTCTAACTCCTTCTTCATTCCTTCTTATTTCTTTCTTACTTCTTTCTTACTTCTTTCTTACTTCTTTCTTACTTCTTTCATACTTCTTTCTTTCTTCTTTCTTCTTTCTTTCTTACTTCTTTCTTACTTCTTTCCTACTTCTTTCTTACTTCTTTCTTTCTTCTTTCTTACTTCTTTCATACTTCTTTCTTACTTCTTTCTTACTTCTTTCTTCTTTCTTTCTTACTCCTTTCTTACCTCTTTCTTACTTCTTTCTTACTTCTTTCTTAATTCTTTCTTACTTCTGTCTTCTTTCTTCTTTCTTTCTTACTTCTTTCTTACTTCTTTCTTACTTCTTTCTTACTTCTTTCTTACTTCTTTCGTACTTCTTTCTTACTTCTTTCTTACTTCTTTCTTCTTTGTTCTTTCTTTCTTTCTTCTTTCTTACTTCTTTCTTTCTTCTTTCTTACTTCTTTCTTACTTCTTTCTTACTTCTTTCTAACTTCTTTCTTACTTCTTTCTTACTTCTTTCTTACTTCTTTCTTTCTTACTTCTTTCTTACTTCTTTCATACTTCTTTCTTTCTTCTTTCTTACTTCTTACTTCATTCCTTCTTACTTCTTTCTTACTTCTTTCTTACTTCTTTCTTACTTCTTTCTTACTTCTTTCTTCATTCCTTCTTACTTCTTTCTTACTTCTTTCTTACTTCTTTCTTACTTATTTCTTACTTCTTTCTAACTTCTTTCTTCATTCCTTCTTACTTCTTTCTTTCTTCTTTCTTACTTCTTTCTTACTTCTTTCTTCTTTCTTTCTTCTTTCTTACTTCTTTCTTACTTCTTTCTTACTTCTTTCTTTCTTCTTTCTTACTTCTTTCTTTCTTCTTTCTTACTTCTTTCTTACTTCTTTCTTCATTCCTTCTTACTTCTTTCTTACTTCTTTCTTTCTTTTTTCTTACTTCTTTCATACTTCTTTCTTACTTCTTTCTTACTTCTTTCTTCTTTCTTTCTTTCTTCTTTCTTACTTCTTTCTTACTTCTTTCTTCTTTCTTTCTTCTTTCTTACTTCTTTCTTACTTCTTTCTTACTTCTTTCTTACTTCTTTCTTACTTCTTTCTTCTTTCTTTCTTACTTCTTTCTTCTTTTTTTCTTACTTCTTTCTTACTTCTTTCTTACTTCTTTCTTACTTCTTTCTTACTTCTTTCTTCATTCCTTTTTACTTATTTCTTACTTCTTTCTTACTTCTTTCTTTCTTCTTTCTTCTTTCTTTCTTCCTTCTTTCTTACTTCTTTCTTACTTCTTTCTTACTTCTTTCTTTCTTCTTTCTTACTTCTTTCTTTCTTCTTTCTTACTTCTTTCTTACTTCTTTCTTACTTCTTTCTTACTTCTTTCTTCATTCCTTCTTACTTCTTTCTTACTTCTTTCTTACTTCTTTCTTACTTCTTTCTTCATTCCTACTTACTTCTTTCTTACTTCTTTCTTACTTCTTTCTTACTTCTTTCTTACTTCTTTCTTTCTTCTTTCTTCTTTCTTTCTTACTTCTTTCTTACTTCTTTCTTACTTCTTTCTTTCTTACTTCTTTCTTACTTCTTTCTTACTTCTTTCTTACTTCTTTCTTACTTCTTTCTTACTTCTTTCTTACTTCTTTCTTACTTCTTTCTTACTTCTTTCTTTATTCCTTTTTACTTCTTTCCTACTTCTTTCTCACTTATTTCTTAATTCTTTCTTACTTCTTTCTTCTTTCTTTCTTACTTCTTTCTTACGTCTTTCTTACTTCTTTCTTACTTCTTTCGTACTTCTTTCTTGTTTCTTACTTCTTTCATACTTCTTTCTTCTTTCTTTCTTCTTTCTTACTTCTTTCTTAATTCTTTCTTACTTCTTTCTTACTTCTTTCTTCTTTCTTTCTTACTTCTTTCTTACTTCTTTCTTACTTCTTTCTTACTTCTTTCTTACTTCTTTCTTACTTCTTTCTTTCTTACTTCTTTCTTACTTCTTTCTTACTTCTTTCTTCTTTCTTTCTTACTTCTTTCTTACTTCTTTCTTACTTCTTTCTTCTTTCTTTCTTACTTCTTTCTTACTTCTTTCTTACTTCTTTCTTCTTTCTTTCTTACTTCTTTCTTACTTCTTTCTTACTTCTTTCTTACTTCTTTCTTTCTTCTTTCATACTTCTTTCTTACTTCTTTCTTACTTCTTTCTTCTTTCTTTCTTCTTTCTTACTTCTTTCTTACTTCTTTCTTACTTCTTTCTTACTTCTTTCTTACTTCTTTCTTCTTTCTTTCTTACTTCTTTCTTACTTCTTTCTTACTTCTTTCTTACTTCTTTCTTCATTCCTTTTTACTTCTTTCTTACTTCTTTTTACTTCTTTCTTACTTCTTTCTTACTTCTTTCTTTCTTCTTTGTTGTTTCTTTCTTTCTTCTTTCTTACTTCTTTCTTTCTTCTTTCTTACTTCTTTCTTACTTCTTTCTTACTTCTTTCTAACTTCTTTCTTACTTCTTTCTTACTTCTTTCTAACTTCTTTCTTACTTCTTTCTTCATTCCTTCTTACTTCTTTCTTACTTCTTTCTTACTTCTTTCTTACTTCTTCCTTACTTCTTTCTTTCTTCTTTCTTACTTCTTTCTTCATTCCTTCTTACTTCTTTCTTACTTCTTTCTAACTTCTTTCTTACTTCTTTCTTACTTCTTTCTTCATTCCTTCTTACTTCTTTCTTACTTCTTTCTTACTTCTTTCTTACTTATTTCTTACTTCTTTCTAACTTCTTTCTTCATACCTTCTTACTTCTTTCTTTCTTCTTTCTTACTTCTTTCTTACTTCTTCGTTCTTTCTTACTTCTTTCTTACTTCTTTCTTACTTCTTTCTTACTTCTTTCTTTCTTCTTTCTTACTTCTTTCTTACTTCTTTCTTACTTCTTTCTTACTTCTTTCTTCTTTCTTTCTTACTCCTTTCTTACCTCTTTCTTACTTCTTTCTTACTTCTTTCTTACTTCTTTCTTCTTTCTTCTTTCTTTCTTACTTCTTTCTTACTTCTTTCTTACTTCTTTCGTACTTCTTTCTTACTTCTTTCTTACTTCTTTCTTACTTCTTTGTTCTTTCTTTCTTTCCTCTTACTTTCTTCTTTCTTACTTCTTTCTTACTTCTTTCTTACTTCTTTCTAACTTCTTTTTTCTTCTTTCTTACTTCTTTCTTCTTTCTTTCTTACTCCTTTCTTACCTCTTTCTTACTTCTTTCTTAATTCTTTCTAACTTCTTTCTGACTTCTTTCTTACTTCTTTCTTTCTTACTTCTTTCTTACTTCTTTCATACTTCTTTCTTTCTTCTTCCTTACTTCTTTCTTCTTTCTTTCTTACTTCTTTCTAACTTCTTTCTTACTTCTTTCTTACTTCTTTCTTACTTCTTTCTTACTTCTTTCTTTATTCCTTTTTACTTCTTTCCTACTTCTTTCTCACTTATTTCTTACTTCTTTCTTACTTCTTTCTTCTTTCTTTCTTACTTCTTTCTTACGTCTTTCTTACTTCTTTCTTACTTCTTTCGTACTTCTTTCTTTCTTCTTTCTTACTTCTTTCATACTTCTTTCTTACTTCTTTCTTTCTTCTTTCTTACTTCTTTCATACTTCTTTCTTACTTCTTTCTTACTTCTTTCTTCTTTCTTT
The DNA here is from genome assembly GCF_036013475.1 of Columba livia. Lineage (NCBI taxonomy): Eukaryota > Metazoa > Chordata > Aves > Columbiformes > Columbidae > Columba > Columba livia. The sequence goes on from NW_027043066.1 coordinate 306,966, forward strand.
CTTACTTCTTTCTTACTTCTTTCTTACTTCTTTCTTACTTCTTTCTTACTTCTTTCTAACTTCTTTCTTCATTACTTCTTACTTCTTTCTTACTTCTTTCTTACTTCTTTCTTACTTCTTTCGTACTTCTTTCTTCTTTCTTTCTTACTTCTTTCTTACTTCTTTGTTCTTTCTTTGTTTCTTCTTACTTTCTTCTTTCTTACTTCTTTCTTACTTCTTTCTTACTTCTTTCTAACTTCTTTTTTCTTCTTTCTTACTTCTTTCTTACTTCTTTCTTACTTCTTTCTTACTTATTTCTTACATCTTTCTAACTTCTTTCTTTCTTCTTTCTTCTTTCTTTCTTACTTCTTTCTTACTTCTTTCTTACTTCTTTCTTTCTTACTTCTTTCTTACTTCTTTCTTACTTATTTCTTACTTCTTTCTAACTTCTTCCTTACTTCTTTCTTACTTCTTTGTAACTTCTTTCTGACTTCTTTCTTACTTCTTTCTTTCTTACTTCTTTCTTACTTCTTTCTTACTTCTTTCTTTCTTACTTCTTTCTTAATTCTTTCTTACTTATTTCTTACTTCTTTCTAACTTCTTCCTTACTTCTTTCTTACTTCTTTGTAACTTCTTTCTGACTTCTTTCTTACTTCTTTCTTTCTTACTTCTTTCTTACTTCTTTCTTACTTCTTTCTTTATTCCTTTTTACTTCTTTCCTACTTCTTTCTTACTTCTTTCTTACTCCTTTCTTACTTCTTTCTTCTTTCTTTCTTACTTCTTTCTTACTTATTTCTTACTTATTTCTTACTTATTTCTTTATTCCTTTTTACTTCTTTCCTACTTATTTCTTACTTCTTTCTTACTCCTTTCTTACTTCTTTCTTCTTTCTTTCTTACTTCTTTCTTACTTCTTTCTTACTTCTTTCTTACTTCTTTAGTACTTCTTTCTTTCTTCTTTCTTACTTCTTTCTTCATTCCTTCTTACTTCTTTCTTACTTCTTTCTTACTTCTTTCTTCTTTTTTTCTTACTTCTTTCTTACTTCTTTCTTACTTATTTCTTACTTCTTTCTTCATTCCTTTTTACTTATTTCTTACTTCTTTCTTACTTCTTTCTTACTTCTTTCTTCATTCCTTCTTACATCTTTCTTACTTCTTTCTTCTTCCTTAATTCTTTCTTACTTCTTTCTTACTTCTTTCTTACTTCTTTCTTACTTCTTTCTTACTTCTTTCTAACTTCTTTCTGACTTCTTTCTTACTTCTTTCTTTCTTACTTCTTTCTTACTTCTTTCATACTTATTTCTTACTTCTTTCTTCATTCCTTTTTACTTATTTCTTACTTTTTTCTTACTTCTTTCATACTTCTTTCTTACTTCTTTCTTACTTCTTTCTTCTTTCTTTCTTCTTTCTTAATTCTCTCTTACTTCTTTCTTACTTCTTTCTTACTTCTTTCTTACTTCTTTCTTTCTTCTTTCTTTCTTCTTTCTTCTTTCTTTCTTACTTCTTTCTTACTTCTTTCTTACTTCTTTCTTTCTTACTTCTTTCTTACTTCTTTCTTAGTTCTTTCTTACTTCTTTCTTACTTCTTTCTTACTTCTTTCTTACTTCTTTCTAACTTCTTTCTGACTTCTTTCTTACTTCTTTCTTTCTTACTTCTTTCTTACTTCTTTCATACTTCTTTCTTTCTTCTTCCTTACTTCTTTCTTCTTTCTTTCTTACTTCTTTCTTACTTCTTTCTTACTTATTTCTTTCTTCTTTCTTACTTCTTTCATACTTCTTTCTTACTTCTTTCTTTCTTCTTTCTTACTTCTTTCTAACTTCTTTCTTACTTCTTTCTTACTTCTTTCTTCATTCCTTCTTACTTCTTCCTAACTTCTTTCTTACTTCTTTCTTACTTCTTTCTTCATTCCTTCTTACTTCTTTATTACTTCTTTCTTACTTCTTTCTTACTTCTTTCTTAATTCTTTCTTTCTTCTTTCTTCTTTTTTTCTTAGTTATTTCTTACTTCTTTCTTACTTCTTTCTTTCTTACTTCTTTCTTACTTCTTTCTTACTTCTTTCTTACTTCTTTCTTAATTCTTTCTTACTTCTTTCTTACTTCTTTCTAACTTCTTTCTGACTTCTTTCTTACTTCTTTCTTTCTTACTTCTTTCTTACTTCTTTCATACTTCTTTCTTTCTTCTTTCTTTCTTCTTTCTTCTTTCTTTCTTACTTCTTTCTTACTTCTTTCCTACTTCTTTCTTACTTCTTTCTTTCTTCTTTATTACTTCTTTCATACTTCTTTCTAACTTCTTTCTTACTCCTTTCTACTTTCTTTCTTACTTCTTTCTTACTTCTTTCTTACTTCTTTCTTACTTCTTTCTTTCTTCTTTCTTACTTCTTTCTTTCTTCTTTCTTACTTCTTTCTTACTTCTTTCTTCATTCCTTCTTACTTCTTTCTTACTTCTTTCTTTCTTTTTTCTTCTTTCATACTTCTTTCTTACTTCTTTCTTACTTCTTTCTTCTTTCTTTCTTCTTTCTTACTTCTTTCTTACTTCTTTCTTACTTCTTTCTTACTTCTTTCTTCTTTCTTTCTTACTTCTTTCTTACTTCTTTCTTACTTCTTTCTTACTTCTTTCTTCATTCCTTTTTACTTATTTCTTACTTCTTTTTACTTCTTTCTTACTTCTTTCTTACTTCTTTCTTACTTCTTTCTTCATTCCTTTTTACTTATTTCTTACTTCTTTTTACTTCTTTCTTACTTCTTTCTTACTTCTTTCTTTCTTCTTTCTTCTTTCTTTCTTACTTCTTTCTTACTTCTTTCTTACTTCTTTCTTACTTCTTTCTTACTTCTTTCTTCATTCCTTTTTACTTATTTCTTACTTCTTTTTACTTCTTTCTTACTTCTTTCTTACTTCTTTCTTTCTTCTTTCTTCTTTCTTTCTTACTTCTTTCTTACTTCTTTCTTACTTCTTTCTTACTTCTTTCTAACTTCTTTTTTCTTCTTTCTTACTTCTTTCTTACTTCTTTCTTACTTCTTTCTTACTTATTTCTTACATCTTTCTAACTTCTTTCTTTCTTCTTTCTTCTTTTTTTCTTACTTCTTTCTTACTTCTTTCTTACTTCTTTCTTACTTCTTTCTTACTTCTTTCTTACTTCTTTCTAACTTCTTCCTTACTTCTTTCTTACTTCTTTCTAACTTCTTTCTGACTTCTTTCTTACTTCTTTCTTTCTTACTTCTTTCTTACTTCTTTCATACTTCTTTCTTTCTTCTTCCTTACTTCTTTCTTTATTCCTTTTTACTTCTTTCCTACTTCTTTCTTACTTCTTTCTTACTCCTTTCTTACTTCTTTCTTCTTTCTTTCTTACTTCTTTCTTACTTCTTTCTTACTTATTTCTTACTTATTTCTTTATTCCTTTTTACTTCTTTCCTACTTCTTTCTTACTTCTTTCTTACTCCTTTCTTACTTCTTTCTTCTTTCTTTCTTACTTCTTTTTTACTTCTATCTTACTTCTTTCTTACTTCTTTAGTACTTCTTTCTTTCTTCTTTCTTACTTCTTTCTTCATTCCTTCTTACTTCTTTCTTACTTCTTTCTTCTTTCTTCTTTTTTTCTTACTTCTTTCTTACTTCTTTCTTACTTCTTTCTTACTTCTTTCTTCATTCCTTTTTACTTATTTCTTACTTCTTTCTTACTTCTTTCTTACTTCTTTCTTACTTCTTTCTTCTTTCTTTCTTCTTTCTTACTTCTTTCTTACTTCTTTCTTACTTCTTTCTTACTTCTTTCTTTCTTCTTTCTTCTTTCTTTCTTACTTCTTTCTTACTTCTTTCTTACTTCTTTCTTTCTTACTTCTTTCTTACTTCTTTCTTAGTTCTTTCTTACTTCTTTCTTCTTTCTTACTTCTTTCTTACTTCTTTCTAACTTCTTTCTGACTTCTTTCTTACTTCTTTCTTTCTTACTTCTTTCTTACTTCTTTCATACTTCTTTCTTTCTTCTTCCTTACTTCTTTCTTCTTTCTTTCTTACTTCTTTCTTACTTCTTTCTTACTTATTTCTTTCTTCTTTCTTACTTCTTTCATACTTCTTTCTTACTTCTTTCTTACTTCTTTCTTACTTCTTTCTAACTTCTTTCTTACTTCTTTCTTACTTCTTTCTTCATTCCTTCTTACTTCTTCCTAACTTCTTTCTTACTTCTTTCTTACTTCTTTCTTACTTCTTTCTTCATTCCTTCTTACTTCTTTCTTACTTCTTTCTTACTTCTTTCTTACTTCTTTCTTAATTCTTTCTTTCTTCTTTCTTCTTTTTTTCTTACTTCTTTCTTACTTCTTTCTTACTTCTTTCTTTCTTACTTCTTTCTTACTTCTTTCTTACTTCTTTCTTACTTCTTTCTTACTTCTTTCTTACTTCTTTCTTCTTTCTAACTTCTTTCTGACTTCTTTCTTCTTTCTTTCTTACTTCTTTCTTACTTCTTTCATACTTCTTTCTTTCTTCTTTCTTTCTTCTTTCTTCTTTCTTTCTTACTTCTTTCTTACTTCTTTCCTTCTTCTTTCTTACTTCTTTCTTTCTTCTTTCTTACTGCTTTCATACTTCTTTCTTACTTCTTTCTTACTTCTTTCTACTTTCTTTCTGACTTCTTTCTTACTTCTTTCTTACTTCTTTCTTCCTTCTTTCTTACTTCTTTCTTACTTCTTTCTTCATTCCTTTTTACTTATTTCTTACTTTTTTCTTACTTCTTTCTTTCTTCTTTCTTACTTCTTTCTTACTTCTTTCTTACTTCTTTCTTACTTCTTTCTTACTTCTTTCTTACTTCTTTATTCATTCCTATTTACTTCTTTCTTACTTCTTTCTTACTTCTTTCTTACTTCATTCTTACTTCTTTCTTTCTTCTTTCTTCTTTCTTTCTTACTTCTTTCTTACTTCTTTCTTTCTTACTTCTTTTTAAGTTCTTTCTTACTTCTTTCTTACTTCTTTCTTACTTCTTTCTTACTTCTTTCTAACTTCTTTCTGACTTCTTTCTTACTTCTTTCTTTCTTACTTCTTTCTTACTTCTTTCATACTTCTTTCTTTCTTCTTCCTTACTTCTTTCTTCTTTCTTTCTTACTTCTTTCTTACTTCTTTCTTACTTCTTTCTTACTTCTTTCTTACTTCTTTCTTACTTCTTTCTTTATTCCTTTTTACTTCTTTCCTACTTCTTTCTCACTTATTTCTTTCTTCTTTCTTACTTCTTTCTTCTTTCTTTCTTACTTCTTTCTTACGTCTTTCTTACTTCTTTCTTACTTCTTTCGTACTTCTTTCTTTCTTCTTTCTTACTTCTTTCTTACTTCTTTCTTACTTCATTCTTACTTCTTTCTTTCTTCTTTCTTCTTTCTTTCTTACTTCTTTCTTACTTCTTTCCTACTTCTTTCTTACTTCTTTCTTTCTTCTTTCTTACTTCTTTCTTACTTCTTTCTTACTTCTTTCTTCTTTCTTCTTTCTTTCTTACTTCTTTCTTACTTCTTTCTTACTTCTTTCGTACTTCTTTCTTACTTCTTTCTTACTTCTTTCTTACTTCTTTGTTCTTTCTTTCTTTCTTCTTACTTTCTTCTTTCTTACTTCTTTCTTACTTCTTTCTTACTTCTTTCTAACTTCTTTTTTCTTCTTTCTTACTTCTTTCTTACTTCTTTCTTACTTCTTTCTTACTTATTTCTTACTTCTTTCTAACTTCTTTCTTACTTCTTTCTTACTTCTTTCTAACTTCTTTCTTACTTCTCTCTTACTTCTTTCTTACTTCTTTCTTTCTTACTTCTTTCTTACTTCTTTCATACTTCTTTCTTTCTTCTTTCTTACTTCTTTCTTCATTCCTTCTTACTTCTTTCTTACTTCTTTCTTACTTCTTTCTTACTTCTTTCTTTCTTCTTTCTTCTTTCTTTCTTACTTCTTTCTTACTTCTTTCTTACTTCTTTCTTACTTCTTTCTTTCTTACTTCTTTCTTACTTCTTTCTTACTTATTTCTTACTTCTTTCTTACTTCTTTCTTACTTCTTTCATACTTCTTTCTTTCTTCTTCCTTACTTCTTTCTTTATTCCTTTTTACTTCTTTCCTACTTCTTTCTTACTTCTTTCTTACTCCTTTCTTACTTCTTTCTTCTTTCTTTCTTACTTCTTTCTTACTTCTTTCTTACTTCTTTCTTACTTCTTTCTTACTTATTTCTTTATTCCTTTTTACTTCTTTCCTACTTCTTTCTTACTTCTTTCTTACTCCTTTCTTACTTCTTTCTTCTTTCTTTCTTACTTCTTTCTTACTTCTTTCTTACTTCTTTCTTACTTCTTTCTTCATTCCTTTTTACTTATTTCTTACTTCTTTCTTACTTCTTTCTTACTTCTTTCTTACTTCTTTCTTTCTTCTTTCTTCTTTCTTTCTTACTTCTTTCATACTTCTTTCTTACTTCTTTCTTACTTCTTTCTTTCTTACTTCTTTCTTACTTCTTTCTTACTTATTTCTTACTTCTTTCTTACTTCTTTCTTACTTCTTTCATACTTCTTTCTTTCTTCTTCCTTACTTCTTTCTTTATTCCTTTTTACTTCTTTCCTACTTCTTTCTTACTTCTTTCTTACTCCTTTCTTACTTCTTTCTTCTTTCTTTCTTACTTCTTTCTTACTTCTTTCTTACTTCTTTCTTACTTCTTTCTTACTTCTTTCTTACTTATTTCTTTATTCCTTTTTACTTCTTTCCTACTTCTTTCTTACTTCTTTCTTACTCCTTTCTTACTTCTTTCCTCTTTCTTTCTTACTTCTTTCTTACTTCTTTCTTACTTCTTTCTTCTTTCTTTCTTACTTCTTTCTTACTTCTTTCTTACTTCTTTCATACTTCTTTCTTACTTCTTTCTTACTTCTTTCTTCTTTCTTTCTTCTTTCTTACTTCTTTCTTACTTCTTTCCTACTTCTTTCTTACTTCTTTCTTTCTTCTTTCTTCTTTCTTTCTTTCTTCTTTCTTACTTCTTTCTTACTTCTTTCTTACTTCTTTCTTTCTTCTTTCTTACTTCTTTCTTCATTCCTTCTTACTTCTTTCTCACTTCTTTCTTACTTCTTTCTTCTTTTTTTCTTACTTCTTTCTTACTTCTTTCTTACTTCTTTCTTACTTCTTTCTTCATTCCTTTTTACTTATTTCTTACTTCTTTCTTACTTCTTTCTTACTTCTTTCTTACTTCTTTCTTTCTTCTTTCTTCTTTCTTTCTTACTTCTTTCTTACTTCTTTCATACTTCTTTCTTAATTCTTTCTTTCTTCTTTCTTACTTCTTTCTTTCTTCTTTCTTACTTCTTTCTTACTTCTTTCTTACTTCTTTCTTTCTTCTTTCTTACTTCTTTCTTACTTCTTTCTTACTTCTTTCTTCATTGCTACTTACTTCTTTCTTACTTCTTTCTTACTTCTTTCTTACTTCTTTCTTCATTCCTACTTACTTCTTTCTCACTTATTTCTTACTTCTTTCTTACTTCTTTCTTCTTTCTTTCTGACTTCTTTCTTACGTCTTTCTTACTTCTTTCTTACTTCTTTCGTACTTCTTTCTTTCTTCTTTCTTACTTCTTTCATACTTCTTTCTTCTTTCTTTCTTCTTTCTTACTTCTTTCTTACTTCTTTCTTACTTCTTTCTTACTTCTTTCTTCTTTCTTTCTTACTTCTTTCTTACTTTTTCTTACTTCTTTCTTACTTCTTTCTTACTTCTTTCTAACTTCTTTCTTCATTCCTTCTTACTTCTTTCTTACTTCTTTCTTACTTCTTTCTTACTTCTTTCTTACTTCTTTCTTTCTTCTTTCTTCTTTCTTTCTTACTTCTTTCTTACTTCTTTCCTACTTCTTTCTTACTTCTTTCTTTCTTCTTTCTTACTTCTTTCTTACTTCTTTCTTACTTCTTTCTTACTTCTTTCTTCTTTCATTCTTACTCCTTTCTTACCTCTTTCTTACTTCTTTCTTACTTCTTTCTTACTTCTTTCTTACTTCTTTCTTCTTTCTTCTTTCTTTCTTACTTCTTTCTTACTTCTTTCTTACTTCTTTCTTACTTCTTTCGTACTTCTTTCTTACTTCTTTCTTACTTCTTTCTTACTTCTTTCTTACTTCTTTCTTACTTCTTTCTTCATTCCTTTTTACTTATTTCTTACTTCTTTCTTACTTCTTTCTAACTTCTTTTTTCTTCTTTCTTACTTCTTTCTTACTTCTTTCTTACTTCTTTCTTACTTATTTCTTACTTCTTTCTAACTTCTTTCTTACTTCTTTCGTACTTCTTTCTTACTTCTTTCTTACTTCTTTCTTACTTCTTTGTTCTTTCTTTCTTTCTTCTTACTTTCTTCTTTCTTACTTCTTTCTTACTTCTTTCTTACTTCTTTCTAACTTCTTTCTAACTTCTTTCTAACTTCTTTCTTACTTCTTTCTTACTTCTTTCTTACTTCTTCCTTTCTTACTTCTTTCTTACTTCTTTCTTACTTATTTGTTACTTCTTTCTTACTTCTTTCTTACTTCTTTCAGACTTCTTTCTTTCTTCTTCCTTACTTCTTTCTTTATTCCTTTTTACTTCTTTCCTACTTCTTTCTTACTTCTTTCTTACTCCTTTCTTACTTCTTTCTACTTTCTTTCTTACTTCTTTCTTACTTCTTTCATACTTCTTTCTTTCTTCTTCCTTACTTCTTTCTTCTTTCTTTCTTACTTCTTTCTTACTTCTTTCTTACTTATTTCTTTCTTCTTTCTTACTTCTTTCATACTTCTTTCTTACTTCTTTCTTACTTCTTTCTTACTTCTTTCTAACTTCTTTCTTACTTCTTTCTTACTTCTTTCTTCATTCCTTCTTACTTCTTCCTAACTTCTTTCTTACTTCTTTCTTACTTCTTTCTTACTTCTTTCTTCATTCCTTCTTACTTCTTTCTTACTTCTTTCTTACTTCTTTCTTACTTCTTTCTTAATTCTTTCTTTCTTCTTTCTTCTTTTTTTCTTACTTCTTTCTTACTTCTTTCTTACTTCTTTCTTTCTTACTTCTTTCTTACTTCTTTCTTACTTCTTTCTTACTTCTTTCTTACTTCTTTCTTACTTCTTTCTTCTTTCTAACTTCTTTCTGACTTCTTTCTTACTTCTTTCTTTCTTACTTCTTTCTTACTTCTTTCCTACTTCTTTCTTACTTCTTTCTTTCTTCTTTCTTACTGCTTTCATACTTCTTTCTTACTTCTTTCTTACTTCTTTCTACTTTCTTTCTTACTTCTTTCTTACTTCTTTCTTACTTCTTTCTTACTTCTTTCTTACTTCTTTCTTCATTCCTTTTTACTTATTTCTTACTTTTTTCTTACTTCTTTCTTACTTCTTTCTTACTTCTTTCTTTCTTCTTTCTTCTTTCTTACTTCTTTCTTACTTCTTTCTTACTTCTTTCTTACTTCTATCTTTCTTCTTTCTTACTTCTTTCTTACTTCTTTCTTACTTCTTTCTTACTTCTTTCTTACTTCTTTATTCATTCCTACTTACTTCTTTCTTACTTCTTTCTTACTTCTTTCTTACTTCATTCTTACTTCTTTCTTTCTTCTTCTTTCTTTCTTACTTCTTTCTTACTTCTTTCTTTCTTACTTCTTTCTTAGTTCTTTCTTACTTCTTTCTTACTTCTTTCTTACTTCTTTCTTACTTCTTTCTAACTTCTTTCTGACTTCTTTCTTACTTCTTTCTTTCTTACTTCTTTCTTACTTCTTTCATACTTCTTTCTTTCTTCTTCCTTACTTCTTTCTTCTTTCTTTCTTACTTCTTTCTTACTTCTTTCTTACTTCTTTCTTACTTCTTTCTTACTTCTTTCTTTATTCCTTTTTACTTCTTTCCTACTTCTTTCTCACTTATTTCTTTCTTCTTTCTTACTTCTTTCTTCTTTCTTTCTTACTTCTTTCTTACGTCTTTCTTACTTCTTTCTTACTTCTTTCGTACTTCTTTCTTTCTTCTTTCTTACTTCTTTCTTACTTCTTTCTTACTTCATTCTTCTTTCTTTCTTCTTTCTTCTTTCTTTCTTACTTCTTTCTTACTTCTTTCCTACTTCTTTCTTACTTCTTTCTTTCTTCTTTCTTACTTCTTTCTTACTTCTTTCTTACTTCTTTCTTCTTTCTTCTTTCTTTCTTACTTCTTTCTTACTTCTTTCTTACTTCTTTCGTACTTCTTTCTTACTTCTTTCTTACTTCTTTCTTACTTCTTTGTTCTTTCTTTCTTTCTTCTTACTTTCTTCTTTCTTACTTCTTTCTTACTTCTTTCTAACTTCTTTCTAACTTCTTTTTTCTTCTTTCTTACTTCTTTCTTACTTCTTTCTTACTTCTTTCTTACTTATTTCTTACTTCTTTCTAACTTCTTTCTTACTTCTTTCTTACTTCTTTCTAACTTCTTTCTTACTTCTCTCTTACTTCTTTCTTACTTCTTTCTTTCTTACTTCTTTCTTACTTCTTTCATACTTCTTTCTTTCTTCTTTCTTACTTCTTTCTTCATTCCTTCTTACTTCTTTCTTACTTCTTTCTTACTTCTTTCTTACTTCTTTCTTTCTTCTTTCTTCTTTCTTTCTTACTTCTTTCTTACTTCTTTCTTACTTCTTTCTTACTTCTTTCTTTCTTACTTCTTTCTTACTTCTTTCTTACTTATTTCTTACTTCTTTCTTACTTCTTTCTTACTTCTTTCATACTTCTTTCTTTCTTCTTCCTTACTTCTTTCTTTATTCCTTTTTACTTCTTTCCTACTTATTTCTTACTTCTTTCTTACTCCTTTCTTACTTCTTTCTTCTTTCTTTCTTACTTCTGTCTTACTTCTTTCTTACTTCTTTCTTACTTCTTTCTTACTTCTTTCTTACTTATTTCTTTATTCCTTTTTACTTCTTTCCTACTTCTTTCTTACTTCTTTCTTACTCCTTTCTTATTTCTTTCCTCTTTCTTTCTTACTTCTTTCTTACTTCTTTCTTACTTCTTTCTTACTTCTTTAGTACTTCTTTCTTTCTTCTTTCTTACTTCTTTCTTACTTCTTTCTTACTTCTTTCTTCTTTCTTTCTTACTTCTTTCTTACTTCTTTCTTACTTCTTTCTTACTTCTTTCTTACTTCTTTCTAACTTCTTTCTTCATTCCTTCTTACTTCTTTCTTACTTCTTTCTTACTTCTTTCTTACTTCTTTCTTTCTTCTTTCTTCTTTCTTTCTTACTTCTTTCTTCTTTCATTCTTACTCCTTTCTTACCTCTTTCTTACTTCTTTCTTACTTCTTTCTTACTTCTTTCTTACTTCTTTCTTCTTTCTTCTTTCTTTCTTACTTCTTTCTTACTTCTTTCTTACTTCTTTCTTACTTCTTTCGTACTTCTTTCTTACTTCTTTCTTACTTCTTTCTTAATTCTTTTTTCTTTCTTTCTTTCTTCTTACTTTCTTCTTTCTTACTTCTTTCTTACTTCTTTCTTACTTCTTTCTAACTTCTTTTTTCTTCTTTCTTACTTCTTTCTTACTTCTTTCTTACTTCTTTCTTACTTATTTCTTACTTCTTTCTAACTTCTTTCTTACTTCTTTCTTACTTCTTTCTTACTTCTTTCTAACTTCTTTCTTACTTCTTTCTTACTTCTTTCTTACTTCTTTCTTTCTTACTTCTTTCTTACTTCTTTCATACTTCTTTCTTTCTTCTTTCTTACTTCTTTCTTCATTCCTTCTTACTTCTTTCTTACTTCTTTCTTACTTCTTTCTTACTTCTTTCTTTCTTCTTTCTTCTTTCTTTCTTACTTCTTTCTTACTTCTTTCTTACTTCTTTCTTACTTCTTTCTTTCTTACTTCTTTCTTACTTCTTTCTTACTTATTTCTTACTTCTTTCTTACTTCTTTCTTACTTCTTTAGTACTTCTTTCTTTCTTCTTTCTTACTTCTTTCTTCATTCCTTCTTACTTCTTTCTTACTTCTTTCTTACTTCTTTCTTCTTTTTTTCTTACTTCTTTCTTACTTCTTTCTTACTTCTTTCTTACTTCTTTCTTACTTCTTTCTTCATTCCTTTTTACTTATTTCTTACTTCTTTCTTACTTCTTTCTTACTTCTTTCTTACTTCTTTCTTTCTTCTTTCTTCTTTCTTCTTTCTTTCTTACTTCTTTCTTACTTCTTTCATACTTCTTTCTTACTTCTTTCTTTCTTCTTTCTTACTTCTTTCTTCTTTCTTACTTCTTTCTTTCTTCTTTCTTACTTCTTTCTTACTTCTTTCTTCATTCCTTCTTACTTCTTTCTTACTTCTTTCTTTCTTTTTTCTTACTTCTTTCATACTTCTTTCTTACTTCTTTCTTACTTCTTTCTTCTTTCTTTCTTCTTTCTTACTTCTTTCTTACTTCTTTCCTACTTCTTTCTTACTTCTTTCTTTCTTCTTTCTTCTTTCTTTCTTTCTTCTTTCTTACTTCTTTCTTACTTCTTTCTTACTTCTTTCTTTCTTCTTTCTTACTTCTTTCTTCATTCCTTCTTACTTCTTTCTTACTTCTTTCTTACTTCTTTCTTACTTCTTTCTTTCTTACTTCTTTCTTACTTCTTTCTTACTTCTTTCTTACTTCTTTCTTACTTCTTTCTTACTTCTTTCTTCTTTCTAACTTCTTTCTGACTTCTTTCTTACTTCTTTCTTTCTTACTTCTTTCTTACTTCTTTCCTACTTCTTTCTTACTTCTTTCTTTCTTCTTTCTTACTGCTTTCATACTTCTTTCTTACTTCTTTCTTACTTCTTTCTACTTTCTTTCTTACTTCTTTCTTACTTCTTTCTTACTTCTTTCTTACTTCTTTCTTACTTCTTTCTTACTTCTTTCTTCATTCCTTTTTACTTATTTCTTACTTTTTTCTTACTTCTTTCTTACTTCTTTCTTACTTCTTTCTTTCTTACTTCTTTCTTACTTCTTTCATACTTCTTTCTTTCTTCTTCCTTACTTCTTTCTTCTTTCTTTCTTACTTCTTTCTTACTTCTTTCTTACTTCTTTCTTACTTCTTTCTTACTTCTTTCTTTATTCCTTTTTACTTCTTTCCTACTTCTTTCTCACTTATTTCTTTCTTCTTTCTTACTTCTTTCTTCTTTCTTTCTTACTTCTTTCTTACGTCTTTCTTACTTCTTTCTTACTTCTTTCGTACTTCTTTCTTTCTTCTTTCTTACTTCTTTCTTACTTCTTTCTTACTTCATTCTTCTTTCTTTCTTCTTTCTTCTTTCTTTCTTACTTCTTTCTTACTTCTTTCCTACTTCTTTCTTACTTCTTTCTTTCTTCTTTCTTACTTCTTTCTTACTTCTTTCTTACTTCTTTCTTCTTTCTTCTTTCTTTCTTACTTCTTTCTTACTTCTTTCTTACTTCTTTCGTACTTCTTTCTTACTTCTTTCTTACTTCTTTCTTACTTCTTTGTTCTTTCTTTCTTTCTTCTTACTTTCTTCTTTCTTACTTCTTTCTTACTTCTTTCTAACTTCTTTCTAACTTCTTTTTTCTTCTTTCTTACTTCTTTCTTACTTCTTTCTTACTTCTTTCTTACTTATTTCTTACTTCTTTCTAACTTCTTTCTTACTTCTTTCTTACTTCTTTCTAACTTCTTTCTTACTTCTCTCTTACTTCTTTCTTACTTCTTTCTTTCTTACTTCTTTCTTACTTCTTTCATACTTCTTTCTTTCTTCTTTCTTACTTCTTTCTTCATTCCTTCTTACTTCTTTCTTACTTCTTTCTTACTTCTTTCTTACTTCTTTCTTTCTTCTTTCTTCTTTCTTTCTTACTTCTTTCTTACTTCTTTCTTACTTCTTTCTTACTTCTTTCTTTCTTACTTCTTTCTTACTTCTTTCTTACTTATTTCTTACTTCTTTCTTACTTCTTTCTTACTTCTTTCATACTTCTTTCTTTCTTCTTCCTTACTTCTTTCTTTATTCCTTTTTACTTCTTTCCTACTTATTTCTTACTTCTTTCTTACTCCTTTCTTACTTCTTTCTTCTTTCTTTCTTACTTCTGTCTTACTTCTTTCTTACTTCTTTCTTACTTCTTTCTTACTTCTTTCTTACTTATTTCTTTATTCCTTTTTACTTCTTTCCTACTTCTTTCTTACTTCTTTCTTACTCCTTTCTTATTTCTTTCCTCTTTCTTTCTTACTTCTTTCTTACTTCTTTCTTACTTCTTTCTTACTTCTTTAGTACTTCTTTCTTTCTTCTTTCTTACTTCTTTCTTACTTCTTTCTTACTTCTTTCTTCTTTCTTTCTTACTTCTTTCTTACTTCTTTCTTACTTCTTTCTTACTTCTTTCTTACTTCTTTCTAACTTCTTTCTTCATTCCTTCTTACTTCTTTCTTACTTCTTTCTTACTTCTTTCTTACTTCTTTCTTTCTTCTTTCTTCTTTCTTTCTTACTTCTTTCTTCTTTCATTCTTACTCCTTTCTTACCTCTTTCTTACTTCTTTCTTACTTCTTTCTTACTTCTTTCTTACTTCTTTCTTCTTTCTTCTTTCTTTCTTACTTCTTTCTTACTTCTTTCTTACTTCTTTCTTACTTCTTTCGTACTTCTTTCTTACTTCTTTCTTACTTCTTTCTTAATTCTTTTTTCTTTCTTTCTTTCTTCTTACTTTCTTCTTTCTTACTTCTTTCTTACTTCTTTCTTACTTCTTTCTAACTTCTTTTTTCTTCTTTCTTACTTCTTTCTTACTTCTTTCTTACTTCTTTCTTACTTATTTCTTACTTCTTTCTAACTTCTTTCTTACTTCTTTCTTACTTCTTTCTTACTTCTTTCTAACTTCTTTCTTACTTCTTTCTTACTTCTTTCTTACTTCTTTCTTTCTTACTTCTTTCTTACTTCTTTCATACTTCTTTCTTTCTTCTTTCTTACTTCTTTCTTCATTCCTTCTTACTTCTTTCTTACTTCTTTCTTACTTCTTTCTTACTTCTTTCTTTCTTCTTTCTTCTTTCTTTCTTACTTCTTTCTTACTTCTTTCTTACTTCTTTCTTACTTCTTTCTTTCTTACTTCTTTCTTACTTCTTTCTTACTTATTTCTTACTTCTTTCTTACTTCTTTCTTACTTCTTTCTTACTTCTTTCTTTCTTCTTTCTTACTTCTTTCTTCATTCCTTCTTACTTCTTTCTTACTTCTTTCTTACTTCTTTCTTCTTTTTTTCTTACTTCTTTCTTACTTCTTTCTTACTTCTTTCTTACTTCTTTCTTACTTCTTTCTTCATTCCTTTTTACTTATTTCTTACTTCTTTCTTACTTCTTTCTTACTTCTTTCTTACTTCTTTCTTTCTTCTTTCTTCTTTCTTCTTTCTTTCTTACTTCTTTCTTACTTCTTTCATACTTCTTTCTTACTTCTTTCTTTCTTCTTTCTTACTTCTTTCTTCTTTCTTACTTCTTTCTTTCTTCTTTCTTACTTCTTTCTTACTTCTTTCTTCATTCCTTCTTACTTCTTTCTTACTTCTTTCTTTCTTTTTTCTTACTTCTTTCATACTTCTTTCTTACTTCTTTCTTACTTCTTTCTTCTTTCTTTCTTCTTTCTTACTTCTTTCTTACTTCTTTCCTACTTCTTTCTTACTTCTTTCTTTCTTCTTTCTTCTTTCTTTCTTTCTTCTTTCTTACTTCTTTCTTACTTCTTTCTTACTTCTTTCTTTCTTCTTTCTTACTTCTTTCTTCATTCCTTCTTACTTCTTTCTTACTTCTTTCTTACTTCTTTCTTCTTTTTTTCTTACTTCTTTCTTACTTCTTTCTTACTTCTTTCTTACTTCTTTCTTCTTTCCTTTTTACTTATTTCTTACTTCTTTCTTACTTCTTTCTTACTTCTTTCTTACTTCTTTCTTTCTTCTTTCTTCTTTCTTTCTTACTTCTTTCTTACTTCTTTCATACTTCTTTCTTAATTCTTTCTTTCTTCTTTCTTACTTCTTTCTTTCTTCTTTCTTACTTCTTTCTTACTTCTTTCTTCTTTCTTTCTTCTTTCTTACTTCTTTCTTACTTCTTTCTTACTTCTTTCTTCATTCCTACTTACTTCTTTCTTACTTCTTTCTTACTTCTTTCTTACTTCTTTCTTTCTTCTTTCTTCTTTCTTTCTTACTTCTTTCTTAATTCTTTCTTACTTCTTTCTTTCTTACTTCTTTCTTACTTCTTTCTTACTTCTTTCTTACTTCTTTCTTACTTCTTTCTTACTTCTTTCTTACTTCTTTCTTACTTCTTTCTTACTTCTTTCTTACTTCTTTCTTTATTCCTTTTTACTTCTTTCCTACTTCTTTCTCACTTATTTCTTACTTCTTTCTTACTTCTTTCTTCTTTCTTTCTGACTTCTTTCTTACGTCTTTCTTACTTCTTTCTTACTTCTTTCGTACTTCTTTCTTTCTTCTTTCTTACTTCTTTCATACTTCTTTCTTACTTCTTTCTTTCTTCTTTCTTACTTCTTTCTTACTTCTTTCTTACTTCTTTCTTACTTCTTTCTTCTTTCTTTCTTACTTCTTTCTTACTTTTTCTTACTTCTTTCTTACCTCTTTCTTACTTCTTTCTAACTTCTTTCTTCATTCCTTCTTACTTCTTTCTTACTTCTTTCTTACTTCTTTCTTACTTCTTTCTTACTTCTTTCTTTCTTCTTTCTTCTTTCTTTCTTACTTCTTTCTTACTTCTTTCCTACTTCTTTCTTACTTCTTTCTTTCTTCTTTCTTACTTCTTTCTTACTTCTTTCTTACTTCTTTCTTACTTCTTTCTTACTTCTTTCTTCTTTCATTCTTACTCCTTTCTTACCTCTTTCTTACTTCTTTCTTACTTCTTTCTTACTTCTTTCTTACTTCTTTCTTCTTTCTTCTTTCTTTCTTACTTCTTTCTTACTTCTTTCTTACTTCTTTCTTACTTCTTTCGTACTTCTTTCTTACTTCTTTCTTACTTCTTTCTTACTTCTTTCTTACTTCTTTCTTACTTCTTTCTTCATTCCTTTTTACTTATTTCTTACTTCTTTCTTACTTCTTTCTAACTTCTTTTTTCTACTTTCTTACTTCTTTCTTACTTCTTTCTTACTTCTTTCTTACTTATTTCTTACTTCTTTCTTACTTCTTTCTTACTTCTTTCCTACTTCTTTCTTACTTCTTTCTTTCTTCTTTCTTACTTCTTTCTTACTTCTTTCTTACTTCTTTCTTCTTTCTTCTTTCTTTCTTACTTCTTTCTTACTTCTTTCTTACTTCTTTCTTACTTCTTTCGTACTTCTTTCTTACTTCTTTCTTACTTCTTTCTTAATTCTTTGTTCTTTCTTTCTTTCTTCTTACTTTCTTCTTTCTTACTTCTTTCTTACTTCTTTCTTACTTCTTTCTAACTTCTTTTTTCTTCTTTCTTACTTCTTTCTAACTTCTTTCTTACTTCTTTCTTACTTCTTTCTTACTTCTTTCCAACTTCTTTCTTACTTCTTTCTTACTTCTTTCTTACTTCTTTCTTTCTTACTTCTTTCTTACTTCTTTCATACTTCTTTCTTTCTTCTTTCTTACTTCTTTCTTCATTCCTTCTTACTTCTTTCTTACTTCTTTCTTACTTCTTTCTTACTTCTTTCTTTCTTCTTTCTTCTTTCTTTCTTACTTCTTTCTTACTTCTTTCTTACTTCTTTCTTACTTCTTTCTTTCTTACTTCTTTCTTACTTCTTTCTTACTTATTTCTTTCTTCTTTCTTACTTCTTTCTTACTTCTTTCATACTTCTTTCTTTCTTCTTCCTTACTTCTTTCTTTATTCCTTTTTACTTCTTTCCTACTTCTTTCTTACTTCTTTCTTACTCCTTTCTTACTTCTTTCTTCTTTCTTTCTTACTTCTTTCTTACTTCTTTCTTACTTCTTTCTTACTTCTTTCTTACTTATTTCTTTATTCCTTTTTACTTCTTTCCTACTTCTTTCTTACTTCTTTCTTACTTCTTTCTTTCTTACTTCTTTCTTACTTCTTTCTTACTTATTTCTTACTTCTTTCTTACTTCTTTCTTACTTCTTTAGTACTTCTTTCTTTCTTCTTTCTTACTTCTTTCTTCATTCCTTCTTACTTCTTTCTTACTTCTTTCTTACTTCTTTCTTCTTTTTTTCTTACTTCTTTCTTACTTCTTTCTTACTTCTTTCTTACTTCTTTCTTACTTCTTTCTTCATTCCTTTTTACTTATTTCTTACTTCTTTCTTACTTCTTTCTTACTTCTTTCTTACTTCTTTCTTTCTTCTTTCTTCTTTCTTCTTTCTTTCTTACTTCTTTCTTACTTCTTTCATACTTCTTTCTTACTTCTTTCTTTCTTCTTTCTTACTTCTTTCTTCTTTCTTACTTCTTTCTTTCTTCTTTCTTACTTCTTTCTTACTTCTTTCTTCATTCCTTCTTACTTCTTTCTTACTTCTTTCTTTCTTTTTTCTTACTTCTTTCATACTTCTTTCTTACTTCTTTCTTACTTCTTTCTTCTTTCTTTCTTCTTTCTTTCTTCTTTCTTACTTCTTTCTTACTTCTTTCCTACTTCTTTCTTACTTCTTTCTTTCTTCTTTCTTCTTTCTTTCTTTCTTCTTTCTTACTTCTTTCTTACTTCTTTCTTACTTCTTTCTTTCTTCTTTCTTACTTCTTTCTTCATTCCTTCTTACTTCTTTCTTACTTCTTTCTTACTTCTTTCTTCTTTTTTTCTTACTTCTTTCTTACTTCTTTCTTACTTCTTTCTTACTTCTTTCTTCATTCCTTTTTACTTATTTCTTACTTCTTTCTTACTTCTTTCTTACTTCTTTCTTACTTCTTTCTTTCTTCTTTCTTCTTTCTTTCTTACTTCTTTCTTACTTCTTTCATACTTCTTTCTTAATTCTTTCTTTCTTCTTTCTTACTTCTTTCTTTCTTCTTTCTTACTTCTTTCTAACTTCTTTTTTCTTCTTTCTTACTTCTTTCTTACTTCTTTCTTACTTCTTTCTTACTTATTTCTTACTTCTTTCTAACTTCTTTCTTACTTCTTTCTTACTTCTTTCTTACTTCTTTCCAACTTCTTTCTTACTTCTTTCTTACTTCTTTCTTACTTCTTTCTTTCTTACTTCTTTCTTACTTCTTTCATACTTCTTTCTTTCTTCTTTCTTACTTCTTTCTTCATTCCTTCTTACTTCTTTCTTACTTCTTTCTTACTTCTTTCTTACTTCTTTCTTTCTTCTTTCTTCTTTCTTTCTTACTTCTTTCTTACTTCTTTCTTACTTCTTTCTTACTTCTTTCTTTCTTACTTCTTTCTTACTTCTTTCTTACTTATTTCTTACTTCTTTCTTACTTCTTTCTTACTTCTTTCATACTTCTTTCTTTCTTCTTCCTTACTTCTTTCTTTATTCCTTTTTACTTCTTTCCTACTTCTTTCTTACTTCTTTCTTACTCCTTTCTTACTTCTTTCTTCTTTCTTTCTTACTTCTTTCTTACTTCTTTCTTACTTCTTTCTTACTTATTTCTTTATTCCTTTTTACTTCTTTCCTATTTCTTTCTTACTTCTTTCTTACTCCTTTCTTACTTCTTTCTTCTTTCTTTCTTACTTCTTTCTTACTTCTTTCTTACTTCTTTCTTACTTCTTTAGTACTTCTTTAGTACTTCTTTCTTTCTTCTTTCTTACTTCTTTCTTCATTCCTTCTTACTTCTTTCTTACTTCTTTCTTACTTCTTTCTTCTTTTTTTCTTACTTCTTTCTTACTTCTTTCTTACTTCTTTCTTACTTCTTTCTTACTTCTTTCTTCATTCCTTTTTACTTATTTCTTACTTCTTTCTTACTTCTTTCTTACTTCTTTCTTACTTCTTTCTTTCTTCTTTCTTCTTTCTTCTTTCTTTCTTACTTCTTTCTTACTTCTTTCATACTTCTTTCTTACTTCTTTCTTTCTTCTTTCTTACTTCTTTCTTCTTTCTTACTTCTTTCTTTCTTCTTTCTTACTTCTTTCTTACTTCTTTCTTCATTCCTTCTTACTTCTTTCTTACTTCTTTCTTTCTTTTTTCTTACTTCTTTCATACTTCTTTCTTACTTCTTTCTTACTTCTTTCTTCTTTCTTTCTTCTTTCTTTCTTCTTTCTTACTTCTTTCTTACTTCTTTCCTACTTCTTTCTTACTTCTTTCTTTCTTCTTTCTTCTTTCTTTCTTTCTTCTTTCTTACTTCTTTCTTACTTCTTTCTTACTTCTTTCTTTCTTCTTTCTTACTTCTTTCTTCATTCCTTCTTACTTCTTTCTTACTTCTTTCTTACTTCTTTCTTCTTTTTTTCTTACTTCTTTCTTACTTCTTTCTTACTTCTTTCTTACTTCTTTCTTCATTCCTTTTTACTTATTTCTTACTTCTTTCTTACTTCTTTCTTACTTCTTTCTTACTTCTTTCTTTCTTCTTTCTTCTTTCTTTCTTACTTCTTTCTTACTTCTTTCATACTTCTTTCTTAATTCTTTCTTTCTTCTTTCTTACTTCTTTCTTTCTTCTTTCTTACTTCTTTCTTACTTCTTTCTTACTTCTTTCTTTCTTCTTTCTTACTTCTTTCTTACTTCTTTCTTACTTCTTTCTTCATTCCTACTTACTTCTTTCTTACTTCTTTCTTACTTCTTTCTTACTTCTTTCTTCATTCCTACTTACTTCTTTCTTACTTCTTTCTTACTTCTTTCTTACTTCTTTCTTACTTC
This sequence comes from Columba livia, assembly GCF_036013475.1. Taxonomy (NCBI): domain Eukaryota; kingdom Metazoa; phylum Chordata; class Aves; order Columbiformes; family Columbidae; genus Columba; species Columba livia. The sequence continues at coordinate 327,463 of NW_027043066.1, forward strand.
TTTCTTTCTTCTTTCTTCTTTCTTTCTTACTTCTTTCTTAATTCTTTCTTACTTCTTTCTTTCTTACTTCTTTCTTACTTCTTTCTTACTTCTTTCTTACTTCTTTCTTACTTCTTTCTTACTTCTTTCTTACTTCTTTCTTACTTCTTTCTTACTTCTTTCTTACTTCTTTCTTTATTCCTTTTTACTTCTTTCCTACTTCTTTCTCACTTATTTCTTACTTCTTTCTTACTTCTTTCTTCTTTCTTTCTGACTTCTTTCTTACGTCTTTCTTACTTCTTTCTTACTTCTTTCGTACTTCTTTATTTCTTCTTTCTTACTTCTTTCATACTTCTTTCTTACTTCTTTCTTTCTTCTTTCTTACTTCTTTCTTACTTCTTTCTTACTTCTTTCTTACTTCTTTCTTCTTTCTTTCTTACTTCTTTCTTACTTTTTCTTACTTCTTTCTTACTTCTTTCTTACTTCTTTCTAACTTCTTTCTTCATTCCTTCTTACTTCTTTCTTACTTCTTTCTTACTTCTTTCTTACTTCTTTCTTACTTCTTTCTTTCTTCTTTCTTCTTTCTTTCTTACTTCTTTCTTACTTCTTTCCTACTTCTTTCTTACTTCTTTCTTTCTTCTTTCTTACTTCTTTCTTACTTCTTTCTTACTTCTTTCTTACTTCTTTCTTCTTTCATTCTTACTCCTTTCTTACCTCTTTCTTACTTCTTTCTTACTTCTTTCTTACTTCTTTCTTACTTCTTTCTTACTTCTTTCTTCTTTCTTCTTTCTTTCTTACTTCTTTCTTACTTCTTTCTTACTTCTTTCTTACTTCTTTCGTACTTCTTTCTTACTTCTTTCTTACTTATTTCTTACTTCTTTCTAACTTCTTTCTTACTTCTTTCGTACTTCTTTCTTACTTCTTTCTTACTTCTTTCCTACTTCTTTCTTACTTCTTTCTTTCTTCTTTCTTACTTCTTTCTTACTTCTTTCTTACTTCTTTCTTACTTCTTTCTTACTTCTTTCTTCTTTCATTCTTACTCCTTTCTTACCTCTTTCTTACTTCTTTCTTACTTCTTTCTTACTTCTTTCTTACTTCTTTCTTCTTTCTTCTTTCTTTCTTACTTCTTTCTTACTTCTTTCTTACTTCTTTCTTACTTCTTTCGTACTTCTTTCTTACTTCTTTCTTACTTCTTTCTTACTTCTTTCTTACTTCTTTCTTACTTCTTTCTTCATTCCTTTTTACTTATTTCTTACTTCTTTCTTACTTCTTTCTAACTTCTTTTTTCTACTTTCTTACTTCTTTCTTACTTCTTTCTTACTTCTTTCTTACTTATTTCTTACTTCTTTCTTACTTCTTTCTTACTTCTTTCCTACTTCTTTCTTACTTCTTTCTTTCTTCTTTCTTACTTCTTTCTTACTTCTTTCTTACTTCTTTCTTCTTTCTTCTTTCTTTCTTACTTCTTTCTTACTTCTTTCTTACTTCTTTCTTACTTCTTTCGTACTTCTTTCTTACTTCTTTCTTACTTCTTTCTTAATTCTTTGTTCTTTCTTTCTTTCTTCTTACTTTCTTCTTTCTTACTTCTTTCTTACTTCTTTCTTACTTCTTTCTAACTTCTTTTTTCTTCTTTCTTACTTCTTTCTTACTTCTTTCTTACTTCTTTCTTACTTATTTCTTACTTCTTTCTAACTTCTTTCTTACTTCTTTCTTACTTCTTTCTTACTTCTTTCCAACTTCTTTCTTACTTCTTTCTTACTTCTTTCTTACTTCTTTCTTTCTTACTTCTTTCTTACTTCTTTCATACTTCTTTCTTTCTTCTTTCTTACTTCTTTCTTCATTCCTTCTTACTTCTTTCTTACTTCTTTCTTACTTCTTTCTTACTTCTTTCTTTCTTCTTTCTTCTTTCTTTCTTACTTCTTTCTTACTTCTTTCTTACTTCTTTCTTACTTCTTTCTTTCTTACTTCTTTCTTACTTCTTTCTTACTTATTTCTTACTTCTTTCTTACTTCTTTCTTACTTCTTTCATACTTCTTTCTTTCTTCTTCCTTACTTCTTTCTTTATTCCTTTTTACTTCTTTCCTACTTCTTTCTTACTTCTTTCTTACTCCTTTCTTACTTCTTTCTTCTTTCTTTCTTACTTCTTTCTTACTTCTTTCTTACTTCTTTCTTACTTCTTTCTTACTTATTTCTTTATTCCTTTTTACTTCTTTCCTACTTCTTTCTTACTTCTTTCTTACTCCTTTCTTACTTCTTTCTTCTTTCTTTCTTACTTCTTTCTTACTTCTTTCTTACTTCTTTCTTACTTCTTTAGTACTTCTTTCTTTCTTCTTTCTTACTTCTTTCTTCATTCCTTCTTACTTCTTTCTTACTTCTTTCTTACTTCTTTCTTCTTTTTTTCTTACTTCTTTCTTACTTCTTTCTTACTTCTTTCTTACTTCTTTCTTACTTCTTTCTTCATTCCTTTTTACTTATTTCTTACTTCTTTCTTACTTCTTTCTTACTTCTTTCTTACTTCTTTCTTTCTTCTTTCTTCTTTCTTCTTTCTTTCTTACTTCTTTCTTACTTCTTTCATACTTCTTTCTTACTTCTTTCTTTCTTCTTTCTTACTTCTTTCTTCTTTCTTACTTCTTTCTTTCTTCTTTCTTACTTCTTTCTTACTTCTTTCTTCATTCCTTCTTACTTCTTTCTTACTTCTTTCTTTCTTTTTTCTTACTTCTCTCATACTTCTTTCTTACTTCTTTCTTACTTCTTTCTTCTTTCTTTCTTCTTTCTTTCTTCTTTCTTACTTCTTTCTTACTTCTTTCCTACTTCTTTCTTACTTCTTTCTTTCTTCTTTCTTCTTTCTTTCTTTCTTCTTTCTTACTTCTTTCTTACTTCTTTCTTACTTCTTTCTTTCTTCTTTCTTACTTCTTTCTTCATTCCTTCTTACTTCTTTCTTACTTCTTTCTTACTTCTTTCTTCTTTTTTTCTTACTTCTTTCTTACTTCTTTCTTACTTCTTTCTTACTTCTTTCTTCATTCCTTTTTACTTATTTCTTACTTCTTTCTTACTTCTTTCTTACTTCTTTCTTACTTCTTTCTTTCTTCTTTCTTCTTTCTTTCTTACTTCTTTCTTACTTCTTTCATACTTCTTTCTTAATTCTTTCTTTCTTCTTTCTTACTTCTTTCTTTCTTCTTTCTTACTTCTTTCTTACTTCTTTCTTACTTCTTTCTTTCTTCTTTCTTACTTCTTTCTTACTTCTTTCTTACTTCTTTCTTCATTCCTACTTACTTCTTTCTTACTTCTTTCTTACTTCTTTCTTACTTCTTTCTTCATTCCTACTTACTTCTTTCTTACTTCTTTCTTACTTCTTTCTTACTTCTTTCTTACTTCTTTCTTTCTTCTTTCTTCTTTCTTTCTTACTTCTTTCTTAATTCTTTCTTACTTCTTTCTTTCTTACTTCTTTCTTACTTCTTTCTTACTTCTTTCTTACTTCTTTCTTACTTCTTTCTTACTTCTTTCTTACTTCTTTCTTACTTCTTTCTTACTTCTTTCTTACTTCTTTCTTTATTCCTTTTTACTTCTTTCCTACTTCTTTCTCACTTATTTCTTACTTCTTTCTTACTTCTTTCTTCTTTCTTTCTGACTTCTTTCTTACGTCTTTCTTACTTCTTTCTTACTTCTTTCGTACTTCTTTCTTTCTTCTTTCTTACTTCTTTCATACTTCTTTCTTACTTCTTTCTTTCTTCTTTCTTACTTCTTTCTTACTTCTTTCTTACTTCTTTCTTACTTCTTTCTTCTTTCTTTCTTACTTCTTTCTTACTTTTTCTTACTTCTTTCTTACTTCTTTCTTACTTCTTTCTAACTTCTTTCTTCATTCCTTCTTACTTCTTTCTTACTTCTTTCTTACTTCTTTCTTACTTCTTTCTTACTTCTTTCTTTCTTCTTTCTTCTTTCTTTCTTACTTCTTTCTTACTTCTTTCCTACTTCTTTCTTACTTCTTTCTTTCTTCTTTCTTACTTCTTTCTTACTTCTTTCTTACTTCTTTCTTACTTCTTTCTTCTTTCATTCTTACTCCTTTCTTACCTCTTTCTTACTTCTTTCTTACTTCTTTCTTACTTCTTTCTTACTTCTTTCTTACTTCTTTCTTCTTTCTTCTTTCTTTCTTACTTCTTTCTTACTTCTTTCTTACTTCTTTCTTACTTCTTTCGTACTTCTTTCTTACTTCTTTCTTACTTCTTTCTTACTTCTTTCTTACTTCTTTCTTCTTTCATTCTTACTCCTTTCTTACCTCTTTCTTACTTCTTTCTTACTTCTTTCTTACTTCTTTCTTACTTCTTTCTTCTTTCTTCTTTCTTTCTTACTTCTTTCTTACTTCTTTCTTACTTCTTTCTTACTTCTTTCGTACTTCTTTCTTACTTCTTTCTTACTTCTTTCTTACTTCTTTCTTACTTCTTTCTTACTTCTTTCTTCATTCCTTTTTACTTATTTCTTACTTCTTTCTTACTTCTTTCTAACTTCATTTTTCTACTTTCTTACTTCTTTCTTACTTCTTTCTTACTTCTTTCTTACTTATTTCTTACTTCTTTCTTACTTCTTTCTTACTTCTTTCCTACTTCTTTCTTACTTCTTTCTTTCTTCTTTCTTACTTCTTTCTTACTTCTTTCTTACTTCTTTCTTCTTTCTTCTTTCTTTCTTACTTCTTTCTTACTTCTTTCTTACTTCTTTCTTACTTCTTTCGTACTTCTTTCTTACTTCTTTCTTACTTCTTTCTTAATTCTTTGTTCTTTCTTTCTTTCTTCTTACTTTCTTCTTTCTTACTTCTTTCTTACTTCTTTCTTACTTCTTTCTAACTTCTTTTTTCTTCTTTCTTACTTCTTTCTTACTTCTTTCTTACTTCTTTCTTACTTATTTCTTACTTCTTTCTAACTTCTTTCTTACTTCTTTCTTACTTCTTTCTTACTTCTTTCCAACTTCTTTCTTACTTCTTTCTTACTTCTTTCTTACTTCTTTCTTTCTTACTTCTTTCTTACTTCTTTCATACTTCTTTCTTTCTTCTTTCTTACTTCTTTCTTCATTCCTTCTTACTTCTTTCTTACTTCTTTCTTACTTCTTTCTTACTTCTTTCTTTCTTCTTTCTTCTTTCTTTCTTACTTCTTTCTTACTTCTTTCTTACTTCTTTCTTACTTCTTTCTTTCTTACTTCTTTCTTACTTCTTTCTTACTTATTTCTTACTTCTTTCTTACTTCTTTCTTACTTCTTTCATACTTCTTTCTTTCTTCTTCCTTACTTCTTTCTTTATTCCTTTTTACTTCTTTCCTACTTCTTTCTTACTTCTTTCTTACTCCTTTCTTACTTCTTTATTCTTTCTTTCTTACTTCTTTCTTACTTCTTTCTTACTTCTTTCTTACTTCTTTCTTACTTATTTCTTTATTCCTTTTTACTTCTTTCCTACTTCTTTCTTACTTCTTTCTTACTCCTTTCTTACTTCTTTCTTCTTTCTTTCTTACTTCTTTCTTACTTCTTTCTTACTTCTTTCTTACTTCTTTAGTACTTCTTTCTTTCTTCTTTCTTACTTCTTTCTTCATTCCTTCTTACTTCTTTCTTACTTCTTTCTTACTTCTTTCTTCTTTTTTTCTTACTTCTTTCTTACTTCTTTCTTACTTCTTTCTTACTTCTTTCTTACTTCTTTCTTCATTCCTTTTTACTTATTTCTTACTTCTTTCTTACTTCTTTCTTACTTCTTTCTTACTTCTTTCTTTCTTCTTTCTTCTTTCTTCTTTCTTTCTTACTTCTTTCTTACTTCTTTCATACTTCTTTCTTACTTCTTTCTTTCTTCTTTCTTACTTCTTTCTTCTTTCTTACTTCTTTCTTTCTTCTTTCTTACTTCTTTCTTACTTCTTTCTTCATTCCTTCTTACTTCTTTCTTACTTCTTTCTTTCTTTTTTCTTACTTCTTTCATACTTCTTTCTTACTTCTTTCTTACTTCTTTCTTCTTTCTTTCTTCTTTCTTTCTTCTTTCTTACTTCTTTCTTACTTCTTTCCTACTTCTTTCTTACTTCTTTCTTTCTTCTTTCTTCTTTCTTTCTTTCTTCTTTCTTACTTCTTTCTTACTTCTTTCTTACTTCTTTCTTTCTTCTTTCTTACTTCTTTCTTCATTCCTTCTTACTTCTTTCTTACTTCTTTCTTACTTCTTTCTTCTTTTTTTCTTACTTCTTTCTTACTTCTTTCTTACTTCTTTCTTACTTCTTTCTTCATTCCTTTTTACTTATTTCTTACTTCTTTCTTACTTCTTTCTTACTTCTTTCTTACTTCTTTCTTTCTTCTTTCTTCTTTCTTTCTTACTTCTTTCTTACTTCTTTCATACTTCTTTCTTAATTCTTTCTTTCTTCTTTCTTACTTCTTTCTTTCTTCTTTCTTACTTCTTTCTTACTTCTTTCTTACTTCTTTCTTTCTTCTTTCTTACTTCTTTCTTACTTCTTTCTTACTTCTTTCTTCATTCCTACTTACTTCTTTCTTACTTCTTTCTTACTTCTTTCTTACTTCTTTCTTCATTCCTACTTACTTCTTTCTTACTTCTTTCTTACTTCTTTCTTACTTCTTTCTTACTTCTTTCTTTCTTCTTTCTTCTTTCTTTCTTACTTCTTTCTTAATTCTTTCTTACTTCTTTCTTTCTTACTTCTTTCTTACTTCTTTCTTAATTCTTTCTTTCTTCTTTCTTCTTTTTTTCTTACTTCTTTCTTACTTCTTTCTTACTTCTTTCTTTCTTAGTTCTTTCTTACTTCTTTCTTACTTCTTTCTTACTTCTTTCTTACTTCTTTCTTACTTCTTTCTTCTTTCTAACTTCTTTCTGACTTCTTTCTTACTTCTTTCTTTCTTACTTCTTTCTTACTTCTTTCATACTTCTTTCTTTCTTCTTTCTTTCTTCTTTCTTCTTTCTTTCTTACTTCTTTCTTACTTCTTTCCTACTTCTTTCTTACTTCTTTCTTTCTTCTTTCTTACTGCTTTCATACTTCTTTCTTACTTCTTTCTTACTTCTTTCTACTTTCTTTCTTACTTCTTTCTTACTTCTTTCTTACTTCTTTCTTACTTCTTTCTTACTTCTTTCTTACTTCTTTCTTCATTCCTTTTTACTTATTTCTTACTTTTTTCTTACTTCTTTCTTACTTCTTTCTTACTTCTTTCTTTCTTCTTTCTTCTTTCTTACTTCTTTCTTACTTCTTTCTTACTTCTTTCTTACTTCTATCTTTCTTCTTTCTTACTTCTTTCTTACTTCTTTCTTACTTCTTTCTTACTTCTTTCTTACTTCTTTCTTACTTCTTTATTCATTCCTATTTACTTCTTTCTTACTTCTTTCTTACTTCTTTCTTACTTCATTCTTACTTCTTTCTTTCTTCTTTCTTCTTTCTTTCTTACTTCTTTCTTACTTCTTTCTTTCTTACTTCTTTCTTAGTTCTTTCTTACTTCTTTCTTACTTCTTTCTTACTTCTTTCTTACTTCTTTCTAACTTCTTTCTGACTTCTTTCTTACTTCTTTCTTTCTTACTTCTTTCTTACTTCTTTCATACTTCTTTCTTTCTTCTTCCTTACTTCTTTCTTCTTTCTTTCTTACTTCTTTCTTACTTCTTTCTTACTTCTTTCTTACTTCTTTCTTACTTCTTTCTTACTTCTTTCTTTATTCCTTTTTACTTCTTTCCTACTTCTTTCTCACTTATTTCTTTCTTCTTTCTTACTTCTTTCTTCTTTCTTTCTTACTTCTTTCTTACGTCTTTCTTACTTCTTTCTTACTTCTTTCGTACTTCTTTCTTTCTTCTTTCTTACTTCTTTCTTACTTCTTTCTTACTTCATTCTTACTTCTTTCTTTCTTCTTTCTTCTTTCTTTCTTACTTCTTTCTTACTTCTTTCCTACTTCTTTCTTACTTCTTTCTTTCTTCTTTCTTACTTCTTTCTTACTTCTTTCTTACTTCTTTCTTCTTTCTTCTTTCTTTCTTACTTCTTTCTTACTTCTTTCTTACTTCTTTCGTACTTCTTTCTTACTTCTTTCTTACTTCTTTCTTACTTCTTTGTTCTTTCTTTCTTTCTTCTTACTTTCTTCTTTCTTACTTCTTTCTTACTTCTTTCTAACTTCTTTCTAACTTCTTTTTTCTTCTTTCTTACTTCTTTCTTACTTCTTTCTTACTTCTTTCTTACTTATTTCTTACTTCTTTCTAACTTCTTTCTTACTTCTTTCTTACTTCTTTCTAACTTCTTTCTTACTTCTCTCTTACTTCTTTCTTACTTCTTTCTTTCTTACTTCTTTCTTACTTCTTTCATACTTCTTTCTTTCTTCTTTCTTACTTCTTTCTTCATTCCTTCTTACTTCTTTCTTACTTCTTTCTTACTTCATTCTTACTTCTTTCTTTCTTCTTTCTTCTTTCTTTCTTACTTCTTTCTTACTTCTTTCTTACTTCTTTCTTACTTCTTTCTTTCTTACTTCTTTCTTACTTCTTTCTTACTTATTTCTTACTTCTTTCTTACTTCTTTCTTACTTCTTTCATACTTCTTTCTTTCTTCTTCCTTACTTCTTTCTTTATTCCTTTTTACTTCTTTCCTACTTCTTTCTTACTTCTTTCTTCTTTCTTTCTTACTTCTTTCTTACTTCTTTCTTAATTCCTTCTTACTTCTTTCTTACTTCTTTCTTACTTATTTCTTTATTCCTTTTTACTTCTTTCCTACTTCTTTCTTACTTCTTTCTTACTCCTTTCTTATTTCTTTCCTCTTTCTTTCTTACTTCTTTCTTACTTCTTTCTTACTTCTTTCTTACTTCTTTAGTACTTCTTTCTTTCTTCTTTCTTACTTCTTTCTTACTTCTTTCTTACTTCTTTCTTCTTTCTTTCTTACTTCTTTCTTACTTCTTTCTTACTTCTTTCTTACTTCTTTCTTACTTCTTTCTAACTTCTTTCTTCATTCCTTCTTACTTCTTTCTTACTTCTTTCTTACTTCTTTCTTACTTCTTTCTTTCTTCTTTCTTCTTTCTTTCTTACTTCTTTCTTACTTCTTTCCTACTTCTTTCTTACTTCTTTCTTTCTTCTTTCTTACTTCTTTCTTACTTCTTTCTTACTTCTTTCTTACTTCTTTCTTCTTTCATTCTTACTCCTTTCTTACCTCTTTCTTACTTCTTTCTTACTTCTTTCTTACTTCTTTCTTACTTCTTTCTTCTTTCTTCTTTCTTTCTTACTTCTTTCTTACTTCTTTCTTACTTCTTTCTTACTTCTTTCGTACTTCTTTCTTACTTCTTTCTTACTTCTTTCTTAATTCTTTGTTCTTTCTTTCTTTCTTCTTACTTTCTTCTTTCTTACTTCTTTCTTACTTCTTTCTTACTTCTTTCTAACTTCTTTTTTCTTCTTTCTTACTTCTTTCTTACTTCTTTCTTTCTTACTTCTTTCTTACTTCTTTCATACTTCTTTCTTTCTTCTTTCTTACTTCTTTCTTCATTCCTTCTTACTTCTTTCTTACTTCTTTCTTACTTCTTTCTTACTTCTTTCTTTCTTCTTTCTTCTTTCTTTCTTACTTCTTTCTTACTTCTTTCTTACTTCTTTCTTACTTCTGTCTTTCTTACTTCTCTCTTACTTCTTTCTTACTTATTTCTTACTTCTTTCTTACTTCTTTCTTACTTCTTTCATACTTCTTTCTTTCTTCTTCCTTACTTCTTTCTTTATTCCTTTTTACTTCTTTCCTACTTCTTTCTTACTTCTTTCTTACTCCTTTCTTACTTCTTTCTTCTTTCTTTCTTACTTCTTTCTTACTTCTTTCTTACTTCTTTCTTACTTCTTTCTTACTTATTTCTTTATTCCTTTTTACTTCTTTCCTACTTCTTTCTTACTTCTTTCTTACTCCTTTCTTACTTCTTTCTTCTTTCTTTCTTACTTCTTTCTTACTTCTTTCTTACTTCTTTCTTACTTCTTTAGTACTTCTTTCTTTCTTCTTTCTTACTTCTTTCTTCATTCCTTCTTACTTCTTTCTTACTTCTTTCTTACTTCTTTCTTCTTTTTTTCTTACTTCTTTCTTACTTCTTTCTTACTTCTTTCTTACTTCTTTCTTACTTCTTTCTTCATTCCTTTTTACTTATTTCTTACTTCTTTCTTACTTCTTTCTTACTTCTTTCTTACTTCTTTCTTTCTTCTTTCTTCTTTCTTCTTTCTTTCTTACTTCTTTCTTACTTCTTTCATACTTCTTTCTTACTTCTTTCTTTCTTCTTTCTTACTTCTTTCTTCTTTCTTACTTCTTTCTTTCTTCTTTCTTACTTCTTTCTTACTTCTTTCTTCATTCCTTCTTACTTCTTTCTTACTTCTTTCTTTCTTTTTTCTTACTTCTTTCATACTTCTTTCTTACTTCTTTCTTACTTCTTTCTTCTTTCTTTCTTCTTTCTTACTTCTTTCTTACTTCTTTCCTACTTCTTTCTTACTTCTTTCTTTCTTCTTTCTTCTTTCTTTCTTTCTTCTTTCTTACTTCTTTCTTACTTCTTTCTTACTTCTTTCTTTCTTCTTTCTTACTTCTTTCTTCATTCCTTCTTACTTCTTTCTTACTTCTTTCTTACTTCTTTCTTCTTTTTTTCTTACTTCTTTCTTACTTCTTTCTTACTTCTTTCTTACTTCTTTCTTCATTCCTTTTTACTTATTTCTTACTTCTTTCTTACTTCTTTCTTACTTCTTTCTTACTTCTTTCTTTCTTCTTTCTTCTTTCTTTCTTACTTCTTTCTTACTTCTTTCATACTTCTTTCTTAATTCTTTCTTTCTTCTTTCTTACTTCTTTCTTTCTTCTTTCTTACTTCTTTCTTACTTCTTTCTTACTTCTTTCTTTCTTCTTTCTTACTTCTTTCTTACTTCTTTCTTACTTCTTTCTTCATTCCTACTTACTTCTTTCTTACTTCTTTCTTACTTCTTTCTTACTTCTTTCTTTCTTCTTTCTTCTTTCTTTCTTACTTCTTTCTTAATTCTTTCTTACTTCTTTCTTTCTTACTTCTTTCTTACTTCTTTCTTACTTCTTTCTTACTTCTTTCTTACTTCTTTCTTACTTCTTTCTTACTTCTTTCTTACTTCTTTCTTACTTCTTTCTTACTTCTTTCTTTATTCCTTTTTACTTCTTTCCTACTTCTTTCTCACTTATTTCTTACTTCTTTCTTACTTCTTTCTTCTTTCTTTCTGACTTCTTTCTTACGTCTTTCTTACTTCTTTCTTACTTCTTTCGTACTTCTTTCTTTCTTCTTTCTTACTTCTTTCATACTTCTTTCTTACTTCTTTCTTTCTTCTTTCTTACTTCTTTCTTACTTCTTTCTTACTTCTTTCTTACTTCTTTCTTCTTATTTCTTACTTCTTTCTAACTTCTTTCTTACTTCTTTCTTACTTCTTTCTTACTTCTTTCTAACTTCTTTCTTACTTCTTTCTTACTTCTTTCTTACTTCTTTCTTTCTTACTTCTTTCTTACTTCTTTCATACTTCTTTCTTTCTTCTTTCTTACTTCTTTCTTCATTCCTTCTTACTTCTTTCTTACTTCTTTCTTACTTCTTTCTTACTTCTTTCTTTCTTCTTTCTTCTTTCTTTCTTACTTCTTTCTTACTTCTTTCTTTCTTACTTCTTTCTTACTTCTTTCTTACTTATTTCTTACTTCTTTCTTACTTCTTTCTTACTTCTTTCATACTTCTTTCTTTCTTCTTCCTTACTTCTTTCTTTATTCCTTTTTACTTCTTTCCTACTTCTTTCTTACTTCTTTCTTACTCCTTTCTTATTTCTTTCCTCTTTCTTTCTTACTTCTTTCTTACTTCTTTCTTACTTCTTTCTTACTTCTTTAGTACTTCTTTCTTTCTTCTTTCTTACTTCTTTCTTACTTCTTTCTTACTTCTTTCTTCTTTCTTTCTTACTTCTTTCTTACTTCTTTCTTACTTCTTTCTTACTTCTTTCTTACTTCTTTCTAACTTCTTTCTTCATTCCTTCTTACTTCTTTCTTACTTCTTTCTTACTTCTTTCTTACTTCTTTCTTTCTTCTTTCTTCTTTCTTTCTTACTTCTTTCTTACTTCTTTCCTACTTCTTTCTTACTTCTTTCTTTCTTCTTTCTTACTTCTTTCTTACTTCTTTCTTACTTCTTTCTTACTTCTTTCTTCTTTCATTCTTACTCCTTTCTTACCTCTTTCTTACTTCTTTCTTACTTCTTTCTTACTTCTTTCTTACTTCTTTCTTCTTTCTTCTTTCTTTCTTACTTCTTTCTTACTTCTTTCTTACTTCTTTCTTACTTCTTTCGTACTTCTTTCTTACTTCTTTCTTACTTCTTTCTTAATTCTTTGTTCTTTCTTTCTTTCTTCTTACTTTCTTCTTTCTTACTTCTTTCTTACTTCTTTCTTACTTCTTTCTAACTTCTTTTTTCTTCTTTCTTACTTCTTTCTTACTTCTTTCTTTCTTACTTCTTTCTTACTTCTTTCATACTTCTTTCTTTCTTCTTTCTTACTTCTTTCTTCATTCCTTCTTACTTCTTTCTTACTTCTTTCTTACTTCTTTCTTACTTCTTTCTTTCTTCTTTCTTCTTTCTTTCTTACTTCTTTCTTACTTCTTTCTTACTTCTTTCTTACTTCTGTCTTTCTTACTTCTCTCTTACTTCTTTCTTACTTATTTCTTACTTCTTTCTTACTTCTTTCTTACTTCTTTCATACTTCTTTCTTTCTTCTTCCTTACTTCTTTCTTTATTCCTTTTTACTTCTTTCCTACTTCTTTCTTACTTCTTTCTTACTCCTTTCTTACTTCTTTCTTCTTTCTTTCTTACTTCTTTCTTACTTCTTTCTTACTTCTTTCTTACTTATTTCTTTATTCCTTTTTACTTCTTTCCTACTTCTTTCTTACTTCTTTCTTACTCCTTTCTTACTTCTTTCTTCTTTCTTTCTTACTTCTTTCTTACTTCTTTCTTACTTCTTTCTTACTTCTTTAGTACTTCTTTCTTTCTTCTTTCTTACTTCTTTCTTCATTCCTTCTTACTTCTTTCTTACTTCTTTCTTACTTCTTTCTTCTTTTTTTCTTACTTCTTTCTTACTTCTTTCTTACTTCTTTCTTACTTCTTTCTTACTTCTTTCTTCATTCCTTTTTACTTATTTCTTACTTCTTTCTTACTTCTTTCTTACTTCTTTCTTACTTCTTTCTTTCTTCTTTCTTCTTTCTTCTTTCTTTCTTACTTCTTTCTTACTTCTTTCATACTTCTTTCTTACTTCTTTCTTTCTTCTTTCTTACTTCTTTCTTCTTTCTTACTTCTTTCTTTCTTCTTTCTTACTTCTTTCTTACTTCTTTCTTCATTCCTTCTTACTTCTTTCTTACTTCTTTCTTTCTTTTTTCTTACTTCTTTCATACTTCTTTCTTACTTCTTTCTTACTTCTTTCTTCTTTCTTTCTTCTTTCTTACTTCTTTCTTACTTCTTTCCTACTTCTTTCTTACTTCTTTCTTTCTTCTTTCTTCTTTCTTTCTTTCTTCTTTCTTACTTCTTTCTTACTTCTTTCTTACTTCTTTCTTTCTTCTTTCTTACTTCTTTCTTCATTCCTTCTTACTTCTTTCTTACTTCTTTCTTACTTCTTTCTTCTTTTTTTCTTACTTCTTTCTTACTTCTTTCTTACTTCTTTCTTACTTCTTTCTTCATTCCTTTTTACTTATTTCTTACTTCTTTCTTACTTCTTTCTTACTTCTTTCTTACTTCTTTCTTTCTTCTTTCTTCTTTCTTTCTTAATTCTTTCTTACTTCTTTCATACTTCTTTCTTAATTCTTTCTTTCTTCTTTCTTACTTCTTTCTTTCTTCTTTCTTACTTCTTTCTTACTTCTTTCTTACTTCTTTCTTTCTTCTTTCTTACTTCTTTCTTACTTCTTTCTTACTTCTTTCTTCATTCCTACTTACTTCTTTCTTACTTCTTTCTTACTTCTTTCTTACTTCTTTCTTTCTTCTTTCTTCTTTCTTTCTTACTTCTTTCTTAATTCTTTCTTACTTCTTTCTTTCTTACTTCTTTCTTACTTCTTTCTTACTTCTTTCTTACTTCTTTCTTACTTCTTTCTTACTTCTTTCTTACTTCTTTCTTACTTCTTTCTTACTTCTTTCTTACTTCTTTCTTTATTCCTTTTTACTTCTTTCCTACTTCTTTCTCACTTATTTCTTACTTCTTTCTTACTTCTTTCTTCTTTCTTTCTGACTTCTTTCTTACGTCTTTCTTACTTCTTTCTTACTTCTTTCGTACTTCTTTCTTTCTTCTTTCTTACTTCTTTCATACTTCTTTCTTACTTCTTTCTTTCTTCTTTCTTACTTCTTTCTTACTTCTTTCTTACTTCTTTCTTACTTCTTTCTTCTTATTTCTTACTTCTTTCTAACTTCTTTCTTACTTCTTTCTTACTTCTTTCTTACTTCTTTCTAACTTCTTTCTTACTTCTTTCTTACTTCTTTCTTACTTCTTTCTTTCTTACTTCTTTCTTACTTCTTTCATACTTCTTTCTTTCTTCTTTCTTACTTCTTTCTTCATTCCTTCTTACTTCTTTCTTACTTCTTTCTTACTTCTTTCTTACTTCTTTCTTTCTTCTTTCTTCTTTCTTTCTTACTTCTTTCTTACTTCTTTCTTACTTCTTTCTTACTTCTTTCTTTCTTACTTCTTTCTTACTTCTTTCTTACTTATTTCTTACTTCTTTCTTACTTCTTTCTTACTTCTTTCATACTTCTTTCTTTCTTCTTCCTTACTTCTTTCTTTATTCCTTTTTACTTCTTTCCTACTTCTTTCTTACTTCTTTCTTACTCCTTTCTTACTTCTTTCTTCTTTCTTTCTTACTTCTTTCTTACTTCTTTCTTACTTCTTTCTTACTTCTTTCTTACTTATTTCTTTATTCCTTTTTACTTCTTTCCTACTTCTTTCTTACTTCTTTCTTACTCCTTTCTTACTTCTTTCTTCTTTCTTTCTTACTTCTTTCTTACTTCTTTCTTACTTCTTTCTTACTTCTTTCTTACTTCTTTCTTTCTTCTTTCTTACTTCTTTCTTCATTCCTTCTTACTTCTTTCTTACTTCTTTCTTACTTCTTTCTTCTTTTTTTCTTACTTCTTTCTTACTTCTTTCTTACTTCTTTCTTACTTCTTTCTTCATTCCTTTTTACTTATTTCTTACTTCTTTCTTACTTCTTTCTTACTTCTTTCTTACTTCTTTCTTTCTTCTTTCTTACTTCTTTCTTACTTCTTTCTTACTTCTTTCTTCATTCCTACTTACTTCTTTCTTACTTCTTTCTTACTTCTTTCTTACTTCTTTCTTTCTTCTTTCTTCTTTCTTTCTTACTTCTTTCTTAATTCTTTCTTACTTCTTTCTTTCTTACTTCTTTCTTACTTCTTTCTTCATTCCTTTTTACTTATTTCTTACTTCTTTCTTACTTCTTTCTTACTTCTTTCTTACTTCTTTCTTACTTCTTTCTTACTTCTTTCTTTATTCCTTTTTACTTCTTTCCTACTTCTTTCTCACTTATTTCTTACTTCTTTCTTACTTCTTTCTTCTTTCTTTCTGACTTCTTTCTTACGTCTTTCTTACTTCTTTCTTACTTCTTTCGTACTTCTTTCTTTCTTCTTTCTTACTTCTTTCATACTTCTTTCTTACTTCTTTCTTTCTTCTTTCTTACTTCTTTCTTACTTCTTTCTTACTTCTTTCTTACTTCTTTCTTCTTTCTTTCTTACTTCTTTCTTACTTTTTCTTACTTCTTTCTTACTTCTTTCTTACTTCTTTCTAACTTCTTTCTTCATTCCTTCTTACTTCTTTCTTACTTCTTTCTTACTTCTTTCTTACTTCTTTCTTACTTCTTTCTTTCTTCTTTCTTATATCTTTCTTACTTCTTTCTTACTTCTTTCCTACTTCTTTCTTACTTCTTTCTTTCTTCTTTCTTACTTCTTTCTTACTTCTTTCTTACTTCTTTCTTACTTCTTTCTTCTTTCATTCTTACTCCTTTCTTACCTCTTTCTTACTTCTTTCTTACTTCTTTCTTACTTCTTTCTTACTTCTTTCTTCTTTCTTCTTTCTTTCTTACTTCTTTCTTACTTCTTTCTTACTTCTTTCTTACTTCTTTCGTACTTCTTTCTTACTTCTTTCTTACTTCTTTCTTACTTCTTTCTTACTTCTTTCTTACTTCTTTCTTCATTCCTTTTTACTTATTTCTTACTTCTTTCTTACTTCTTTCTAACTTCTTTTTTCTACTTTCTTACTTCTTTCTTACTTCTTTCTTACTTCTTTCTTACTTATTTCTTACTTCTTTCTAACTTCTTTCTTACTTCTTTCGTACTTCTTTCTTACTTCTTTCTTACTTCTTTCTTACTTCTTTGTTCTTTCTTTCTTTCTTCTTACTTTCTTCTTTCTTACTTCTTTCTTACTTCTTTCTTACTTCTTTCTAACTTCTTTCTAACTTCTTTCTAACTTCTTTCTTACTTCTTTCTTACTTCTTTCTTACTTCTTTCTTTCTTACTTCTTTCTTACTTCTTTCATAATTCTTTCTTTCTTCTTTCTTACTTCTTTCTTCATTCCTTCTTACTTCTTTCTTACTTCTTTCTTACTTCTTTCTTACTTCTTTCTTACTTCTTTCTTTCTTCTTTCTTCTTTCTTTCTTACTTCTTTCTTACTTCTTTCTTACTTCTTTCTTACTTCTTTCTTTCTTACTTCTTTCTTACTTCTTTCTTACTTATTTGTTACTTCTTTCTTACTTCTTTCTTACTTCTTTCATACTTCTTTCTTTCTTCTTCCTTACTTCTTTCTTTATTCCTTTTTACTTCTTTCCTACTTCTTTCTTACTTCTTTCTTACTCCTTTCTTACTTCTTTCTTCTTTCTTTCTTACTTCTTTCTTACTTCTTTCTTACTTCTTTCTTACTTCTTTCTTACTTATTTCTTTATTCCTTTTTACTTCTTTCCTACTTCTTTCTTACTTCTTTCTTACTCCTTTCTTACTTCTTTCTTACTTCTTTAGTACTTCTTTCTTTCTTCTTTCTTACTTCTTTCTTCATTCCTTCTTACTTCTTTCTTACTTCTTTCTTCTTTTTTTCTTACTTCTTTCTTACTTCTTTCTTACTTCTTTCTTACTTCTTTCTTACTTCTTTCTTCATTCCTTTTTACTTATTTCTTACTTCTTTCTTACTTCTTTCTTACTTCTTTCTTACTTCTTTCTTTCTTCTTTCTTCTTTCTTCTTTCTTTCTTACTTCTTTCTTACTTCTTTCATACTTCTTTCTTACTTCTTTCTTTCTTCTTTCTTACTTCTTTCTTCTTTCTTACTTCTTTCTTTCTTCTTTCTTACTTCTTTCTTACTTCTTTCTTCATTCCTTCTTACTTCTTTCTTACTTCTTTCTTTCTTTTTTCTTACTTCTTTCATACTTCTTTCTTACTTCTTTCTTACTTCTTTCTTCTTTCTTTCTTCTTTCTTACTTCTTTCTTACTTCTTTCCTACTTCTTTCTTACTTCTTTCTTTCTTCTTTCTTCTTTCTTTCTTTCTTCTTTCTTACTTCTTTCTTACTTCTTTCTTACTTCTTTCTTTCTTCTTTCTTACTTCTTTCTTCATTCCTTCTTACTTCTTTCTTACTTCTTTCTTACTTCTTTCTTCTTTTTTTCTTACTTCTTTCTTACTTCTTTCTTACTTCTTTCTTACTTCTTTCTTCATTCCTTTTTACTTATTTCTTACTTCTTTCTTACTTCTTTCTTACTTCTTTCTTACTTCTTTCTTTCTTCTTTCTTCTTTCTTTCTTACTTCTTTCTTACTTCTTTCATACTTCTTTCTTAATTCTTTCTTTCTTCTTTCTTACTTCTTTCTTTCTTCTTTCTTACTTCTTTCTTACTTCTTTCTTACTTCTTTCTTTCTTCTTTCTTACTTCTTTCTTACTTCTTTCTTACTTCTTTCTTCATTCCTACTTACTTCTTTCTTACTTCTTTCTTACTTCTTTCTTACTTCTTTCTTTCTTCTTTCTTCTTTCTTTCTTACTTCTTTCTTAATTCTTTCTTACTTCTTTCTTTCTTACTTCTTTCTTACTTCTTTCTTACTTCTTTCTTACTTCTTTCTTACTTCTTTCTTACTTCTTTCTTACTTCTTTCTTACTTCTTTCTTACTTCTTTCTTACTTCTTTCTTTATTCCTTTTTACTTCTTTCCTACTTCTTTCTCACTTATTTCTTACTTCTTTCTTACTTCTTTCTTCTTTCTTTCTGACTTCTTTCTTACGTCTTTCTTACTTCTTTCTTACTTCTTTCGTACTTCTTTCTTTCTTCTTTCTTACTTCTTTCATACTTCTTTCTTACTTCTTTCTTTCTTCTTTCTTACTTCTTTCTTACTTCTTTCTTACTTCTTTCTTACTTCTTTCTTCTTATTTCTTACTTCTTTCTAACTTCTTTCTTACTTCTTTCTTACTTCTTTCTTATTTCTTTCTAACTTCTTTCTTACTTCTTTCTTACTTCTTTCTTACTTCTTTCTTTCTTACTTCTTTCTTACTTCTTTCATACTTCTTTCTTTCTTCTTTCTTACTTCTTTCTTCATTCCTTCTTACTTCTTTCTTACTTCTTTCTTACTTCTTTCTTACTTCTTTCTTTCTTCTTTCTTCTTTCTTTCTTACTTCTTTCTTACTTCTTTCTTACTTCTTTCTTACTTCTTTCTTTCTTACTTCTTTCTTACTTCTTTCTTACTTATTTCTTACTTCTTTCTTACTTCTTTCTTACTTCTTTCATACTTCTTTCTTTCTTCTTCCTTACTTCTTTCTTTATTCCTTTTTACTTCTTTCCTACTTCTTTCTTACTTCTTTCTTACTCCTTTCTTACTTCTTTCTTCTTTCTTTCTTACTTCTTTCTTACTTCTTTCTTGCTTCTTTCTTACTTCTTTCTTACTTATTTCTTTATTCCTTTTTACTTCTTTCCTACTTCTTTCTTACTTCTTTCTTACTCCTTTCTTACTTCTTTCTTCTTTCTTTCTTACTTCTTTCTTACTTCTTTCTTACTTCTTTCTTACTTCTTTCTTACTTCTTTCTTTCTTCTTTCTTACTTCTTTCTTCATTCCTTCTTACTTCTTTCTTACTTCTTTCTTACTTCTTTCTTCTTTTTTTCTTACTTCTTTCTTACTTCTTTCTTACTTCTTTCTTACTTCTTTCTTCATTCCTTTTTACTTATTTCTTACTTCTTTCTTACTTCTTTCTTACTTCTTTCTTACTTCTTTCTTTCTTCTTTCTTACTTCTTTCTTACTTCTTTCTTACTTCTTTCTTCATTCCTACTTACTTCTTTCTTACTTCTTTCTTACTTCTTTCTTACTTCTTTCTTACTTCTTTCTTCTTTCTTTCTTACTTCTTTCTTAATTCTTTCTTACTTCTTTCTTTCTTACTTCTTTCTTACTTCTTTCTTACTTCTTTCTTACTTCTTTCTTACTTCTTTCTTACTTCTTTCTTACTTCTTTCTTACTTCTTTCTTACTTCTTTCTTACTTCTTTCTTTATTCCTTTTTACTTCTTTCCTACTTCTTTCTCACTTATTTCTTACTTCTTTCTTACTTCTTTCTTCTTTCTTTCTGACTTCTTTCTTACGTCTTTCTTACTTCTTTCTTACTTCTTTCGTACTTCTTTCTTTCTTCTTTCTTACTTCTTTCATACTTCTTTCTTACTTCTTTCTTTCTTCTTTCTTACTTCTTTCTTACTTCTTTCTTACTTCTTTCTTACTTCTTTCTTCTTTCTTTCTTACTTCTTTCTTACTTTTTCTTACTTCTTTCTTACTTCTTTCTTACTTCTTTCTAACTTCTTTCTTCATTCCTTCTTACTTCTTTCTTACTTCTTTCTTACTTCTTTCTTACTTCTTTCTTACTTCTTTCTTTCTTCTTTCTTATATCTTTCTTACTTCTTTCTTACTTCTTTCCTACTTCTTTCTTACTTCTTTCTTTCTTCTTTCTTACTTCTTTCTTACTTCTTTCTTACTTCTTTCTTACTTCTTTCTTCTTTCATTCTTACTCCTTTCTTACCTCTTTCTTACTTCTTTCTTACTTCTTTCTTACTTCTTTCTTACTTCTTTCTTCTTTCTTCTTTCTTTCTTACTTCGTTCTTACTTCTTTCTTACTTCTTTCTTACTTCTTTCTTACTTCTTTCTTACTTCTTTCTTACTTCTTTCTTACTTCTTTCTTACTTCTTTCTTACTTCTTTCTTCATTCCTTTTTACTTATTTCTTACTTCTTTCTTACTTCTTTCTAACTTCTTTTTTCTACTTTCTTACTTCTTTCTTACTTCTTTCTTACTTCTTTCTTACTTATTTCTTACTTCTTTCTAACTTCTTTCTTACTTCTTTCGTACTTCTTTCTTACTTCTTTCTTACTTCTTTCTTACTTCTTTGTTCTTTCTTTCTTTCTTCTTACTTTCTTCTTTCTTACTTCTTTCTTACTTCTTTCTTACTTCTTTCTAACTTCTTTCTAACTTCTTTCTAACTTCTTTCTTACTTCTTTCTTACTTCTTTCTTACTTCTTTCTTTCTTACTTCTTTCTTACTTCTTTCATAATTCTTTCTTTCTTCTTTCTTACTTCTTTCTTCATTCCTTCTTACTTCTTTCTTACTTCTTTCTTACTTCTTTCTTACTTCTTTCTTACTTCTTTCTTTCTTCTTTCTTCTTTCTTTCTTACTTCTTTCTTACTTCTTTCTTACTTCTTTCTTACTTCTTTCTTTCTTACTTCTTTCTTACTTCTTTCTTACTTATTTGTTACTTCTTTCTTACTTCTTTCTTACTTCTTTCATACTTCTTTCTTTCTTCTTCCTTACTTCTTTCTTTATTCCTTTTTACTTCTTTCCTACTTCTTTCTTACTTCTTTCTTACTCCTTTCTTACTTCTTTCTTCTTTCTTTCTTACTTCTTTCTTACTTCTTTCTTACTTCTTTCTTACTTCTTTCTTACTTATTTCTTTATTCCTTTTTACTTCTTTCCTACTTCTTTCTTACTTCTTTCTTACTCCTTTCTTACTTCTTTCTTACTTCTTTAGTACTTCTTTCTTTCTTCTTTCTTACTTCTTTCTTCATTCCTTCTTACTTCTTTCTTACTTCTTTCTTACTTCTTTCTTCTTTTTTTCTTACTTCTTTCTTACTTCTTTCTTACTTCTTTCTTACTTCTTTCTTCATTCCTTTTTACTTATTTCTTACTTCTTTCTTACTTCTTTCTTACTTCTTTCTTACTTCTTTCTTTCTTCTTTCTTACTTCTTTCATACTTCTTTCTTACTTCTTTCTTACTTCTTTCTTCTTTCTTTCTTCTTTCTTACTTCTTTCTTACTTCTTTCTTACTTCTTTCTTACTTCTTTCATACTTCTTTCTTTCTTCTTTCTTACTTCTTTCTTCATTCCTTCTTACTTCTTTCTTACTTCTTTCTTACTTCTTTCTTACTTCTTTCTTACTTCTTTCTTTCTTCTTTCTTCTTTCTTTCTTACTTCTTTCTTACTTCTTTCTTACTTCTTTCTTACTTCTTTCTTTCTTACTTCTTTCTTACTTCTTTCTTACTTATTTGTTACTTCTTTCTTACTTCTTTCTTACTTCTTTCATACTTCTTTCTTTCTTCTTCCTTACTTCTTCCTTTATTCCTTTTTACTTCTTTCCTACTTCTTTCTTACTTCTTTCTTACTCCTTTCTTACTTCTTTCTTCTTTCTTTCTTACTTCTTTCTTACTTCTTTCTTACTTCTTTCTTACTTCTTTCTTACTTATTTCTTTATTCCTTTTTACTTCTTTCCTACTTCTTTCTTACTTCTTTCTTACTCCTTTCTTACTTCTTTCTTACTTCTTTAGTACTTCTTTCTTTCTTCTTTCTTACTTCTTTCTTCATTCCTTCTTACTTCTTTCTTACTTCTTTCTTACTTCTTTCTTCTTTTTTTCTTACTTCTTTCTTACTTCTTTCTTACTTCTTTCTTACTTCTTTCTTCATTCCTTTTTACTTATTTCTTACTTCTTTCTTACTTCTTTCTTACTTCTTTCTTACTTCTTTCTTTCTTCTTTCTTACTTCTTTCATACTTCTTTCTTACTTCTTTCTTACTTCTTTCTTCTTTCTTTCTTCTTTCTTACTTCTTTCTTACTTCTTTCTTACTTCTTTCTTACTTCTTTCTTACTTCTTTCTTTCTTCTTTCTTCTTTCTTTCTTACTTCTTTCTTAATTCTTTCTTACTTCTTTCTTTCTTACTTCTTTCTTACTTCTTTCTTACTTCTTTCTTACTTCTTTCTTACTTCTTTCTTACTTCTTTCTTACTTCTTTCTTACTTCTTTCTTTATTCCTTTTTACTTCTTTCCTACTTCTTTCTCACTTATTTCTTACTTCTTTCTTACTTCTTTCTTCTTTCTTTCTTACTTCTTTCTTACGTCTTTGTTACTTCTTTCTTACTTCTTTCGTACTTCTTTCTTTCTTCTTTCTTACTTCTTTCATACTTCTTTCTTACTTCTTTCTTTCTTCTTTCTTACTTCTTTCTTACTTCTTTCTTACTTCTTTCTTACTTCTTTCTTCTTTCTTTCTTACTTCTTTCTTACTTCTTTCTTACTTCTTTCTTACTTCTTTCTTACTTCTTTCTAACTTCTTTCTTCATTCCTTCTTACTTCTTTCTTACTTCTTTCTTACTTCTTTCTTACTTCTTTCTTACTTCTTTCTTTCTTCTTTCTTCTTTCTTTCTTACTTCTTTCTTACTTCTTTCCTACTTCTTTCTTACTTCTTTCTTTCTTCTTTCTTACTTCTTTCTTACTTCTTTCTTACTTCTTTCTTCTTTCATTCTTACTCCTTTCTTACCTCTTTCTTACTTCTTTCTTACTTCTTTCTTACTTCTTTCTTCTTTCTTCTTTCTTTCTTACTTCTTTCTTACTTCTTTCTTACTTCTTTCTTACTTCTTTCGTACTTCTTTCTTACTTCTTTCTTACTTCTTTCTTACTTCTTTGTTCTTTCTTTCTTTCTTCTTACTTTCTTCTTTCTTACTTCTTTCTTACTTCTTTCTTACTTCTTTCTAACTTCTTTTTTCTTCTTTCTTACTTCTTTCTTACTTCTTTCTCACTTCTTTCTTACTTATTTCTTACTTCTTTCTAACTTCTTTCTTACTTCTTTCGTACTTCTTTCGTACTTCTTTCTTACTTCTTTCTTACTTCTTTCTTACTTCTTTGTTCTTTCTTTCTTTCTTCTTACTTTCTTCTTTCTTACTTCTTTCTTACTTCTTTCTTACTTCTTTCTAACTTCTTTCTAACTTCTTTCTAACTTCTTTCTTACTTCTTTCTTACTTCTTTCTTACTTCTTTCTTTCTTACTTCTTTCTTACTTCTTTCATACTTCTTTCTTTCTTCTTTCTTACTTCTTTCTTCATTCCTTCTTACTTCTTTCTTACTTCTTTCTTACTTCTTTCTTACTTCTTTCTTACTTCTTTCTTTCTTCTTTCTTCTTTCTTTCTTACTTCTTTCTTACTTCTTTCTTACTTCTTTCTTACTTCTTTCTTTCTTACTTCTTTCTTACTTCTTTCTTACTTATTTGTTACTTCTTTCTTACTTCTTTCTTACTTCTTTCATACTTCTTTCTTTCTTCTTCCTTACTTCTTTCTTTATTCCTTTTTACTTCTTTCCTACTTCTTTCTTACTTCTTTCTTACTCCTTTCTTACTTCTTTCTTCTTTCTTTCTTACTTCTTTCTTACTTCTTTCTTACTTCTTTCTTACTTATTTCTTTATTCCTTTTTACTTCTTTCCTACTTCTTTCTTACTTCTTTCTTACTCCTTTCTTACTTCTTTCTTACTTCTTTAGTACTTCTTTCTTTCTTCTTTCTTACTTCTTTCTTCATTCCTTCTTACTTCTTTCTTACTTCTTTCTTACTTCTTTCTTCTTTTTTTCTTACTTCTTTCTTACTTCTTTCTTACTTCTTTCTTACTTCTTTCTTACTTCTTTCTTACTTCTTTCTTCTTTCTTCTTTCTTTCTTACTTCTTTCTTACTTCTTTCTTTCTTCTTTCTTACTTCTTTCATACTTCTTTCTTACTTCTTTCTTACTTCTTTCTTCTTTCTTTCTTCTTTCTTACTTCTTTCTTACTTCTTTCTTACTTCTTTCTTACTTCTTTCTTACTTCTTTCTTTCTTCTTTCTTCTTTCTTTCTTACTTCTTTCTTAATTCTTTCTTACTTCTTTCTTTCTTACTTCTTTCTTACTTCTTTCTTACTTCTTTCTTACTTCTTTCTTACTTCTTTCTTACTTCTTTCTTACTTCTTTCTTACTTCTTTCTTTATTCCTTTTTACTTCTTTCCTACTTCTTTCTCACTTATTTCTTACTTCTTTCTTACTTCTTTCTTCTTTCTTTCTTACTTCTTTCTTACGTCTTTCTTACTTCTTTCTTACTTCTTTCGTACTTCTTTCTTTCTTCTTTCTTACTTCTTTCATACTTCTTTCTTACTTCTTTCTTTCTTCTTTCTTACTTCTTTCTTACTTCTTTCTTACTTCTTTCTTACTTCTTTCCTCTTTCTTTCTTACTTCTTTCTTACTTCTTTCTTACTTCTTTCTTACTTCTTTCTTACTTCTTTCTAACTTCTTTCTTCATTCCTTCTTACTTCTTTCTTACTTCTTTCTTACTTCTTTCTTACTTCTTTCTTACTTCTTTCTTTCTTACTTCTTTCTTACTTCTTTCATACTTCTTTCTTTCTTCTTTCTTACTTCTTTCTTCATTCCTTCTTACTTCTTTCTTACTTCTTTCTTACTTCTTTCTTACTTCTTTCTTACTTCTTTCTTTCTTCTTTCTTCTTTCTTTCTTACTTCTTTCTTACTTCTTTCTTACTTCTTTCTTACTTCTTTCTTTCTTACTTCTTTCTTACTTCTTTCTTACTTATTTGTTACTTCTTTCTTACTTCTTTCTTTCTTCTTTCATACTTCTTTCTTTCTTCTTCCTTACTTCTTTCTTTATTCCTTTTTACTTCTTTCCTACTTCTTTCTTACTTCTTTCTTACTCCTTTCTTACTTCTTTCTTCTTTCTTTCTTACTTCTTTCTTACTTCTTTCTTACTTCTTTCTTACTTCTTTCTTACTTATTTCTTTATTCCTTTTTACTTCTTTCCTACTTCTTTCTTACTTCTTTCTTACTCCTTTCTTACTTCTTTCTTACTTCTTTAGTACTTCTTTCTTTCTTCTTTCTTACTTCTTTCTTCATTCCTTCTTACTTCTTTCTTACTTCTTTCTTACTTCTTTCTTCTTTTTTTCTTACTTCTTTCTTACTTCTTTCTTACTTCTTTCTTACTTCTTTCTTCATTCCTTTTTACTTATTTCTTACTTCTTTCTTACTTCTTTCTTACTTCTTTCTTACTTCTTTCTTTCTTCTTTCTTCTTTCTTCTTTCTTTCTTACTTCTTTCTTACTTCTTTCATACTTCTTTCTTACTTCTTTCTTTCTTCTTTCTTACTTCTTTCATACTTCTTTCTTACTTCTTTCTTACTTCTTTCTTCTTTCTTTCTTCTTTCTTACTTCTTTCTTACTTCTTTCTTACTTCTTTCTTACTTCTTTCTTACTTCTTTCTTTCTTCTTTCTTCTTTCTTTCTTACTTCTTTCTTAATTCTTTCTTACTTCTTTCTTTCTTACTTCTTTCTTACTTCTTTCTTACTTCTTTCTTACTTCTTTCTTACTTCTTTCTTACTTCTTTCTTACTTCTTTCTTACTTCTTTCTTTATTCCTTTTTACTTCTTTCCTACTTCTTTCTCACTTATTTCTTACTTCTTTCTTACTTCTTTCTTCTTTCTTTCTTACCTCTTTCTTACGTCTTTCTTACTTCTTTCTTTCTTCTTTCTTACTTCTTTCTAACTTCTTTCTTACTTCTTTCTTACTTCTTTCTTCTTTCATTCTTACTCCTTTCTTACCTCTTTCTTACTTCTTTCTTACTTCTTTCTTACTTCTTTCTTACTTCTTTCTTCTTTCTTCTTTCTTTCTTATTCTTTCTTACTTCTTTCTTACTTCTTTCTTACTTCTTTCGTACTTCTTTCTTACTTCTTTCTTACTTCTTTCTTACTTCTTTGTTCTTTCTTTCTTTCCTCTTACTTTCTTCTTTCTTACTTCTTTCTTACTTCTTTCTTACTTCTTTCTAACTTCTTTTTTCTTCTTTCTTACTTCTTTCTTACTTCTTTCTTACTTCTTTCTTACTTCTTTCTTTCTTACTTCTTTCTTACTTCTTTCATACTTCTTTCTTTCTTCTTTCTTACTTCTTTCTTCATTCCTTCTTACTTCTTTCTTACTTCTTTCTTACTTCTTTCTTACTTCTTTCTTACTTCTTTCTTACTTCTTTCTTTCTTCTTTCTTACTTCTTTCTTACTTCTTTCTTTCTTACTTCTTTCTTACTCCTTTCTTACTTCTTTCTTACTTCTTTCTTACTTCTTTCTTTATTCCTTTTTACTTCTTTCCTACTTCTTTCTCACTTATTTCTTACTTCTTTCTTACTTCTTTCTTCTTTCTTTCTTACTTCTTTCTTACGTCTTTCTTACTTCTTTCTTACTTCTTTCGTACTTCTTTCTTTCTTCTTTCTTACTTCTTTCATACTTCTTTCTTACTTCTTTCTTTCTTCTTTCTTACTTCTTTCTTACTTCTTTCTTACTTCTTTCTTACTTCTTTCTTCTTTCTTTCTTACTTCTTTCTTACTTCTTTCTTACTTCTTTCTTACTTCTTTCTTACTTCTTTCTAACTTCTTTCTTCATTCCTTCTTACTTCTTTCTTACTTCTTTCTTACTTCTTTCTTACTTCTTTCTTACTTCTTTCTTTCTTCTTTCTTCTTTCTTTCTTACTTCTTTCTTACTTCTTTCCTACTTCTTTCTTACTTCTTTCTTTCTTCTTTCTTACTTCTTTCTTACTTCTTTCTTACTTCTTTCTTACTTCTTTCTTCTTTCATTCTTACTCCTTTCTTACCTCTTTCTTACTTCTTTCTTACTTCTTTCTTACTTCTTTCTTACTTCTTTCTTCTTTCTTCTTTCTTTCTTACTTCTTTCTTACTTCTTTCTTACTTCTTTCTTACTTCTTTCGTACTTCTTTCGTACTTCTTTCTTACTTCTTTCTTACTTCTTTGTTCTTTCTTTCTTTCTTCTTACTTTCTTCTTTCTTACTTCTTTCTTACTTCTTTCTTACTTCTTTCTAACTTCTTTTTTCTTCTTTCTTACTTCTTTCTTACTTCTTTCTTACTTCTTTCTTACTTATTTCTTACTTCTTTCTAACTTCTTTCTTACTTCTTTCGTACTTCTTTCGTACTTCTTTCTTACTTCTTTCTTACTTCTTTCTTACTTCTTTGTTCTTTCTTTCTTTCTTCTTACTTTCTTCTTTCTTACTTCTTTCTTACTTCTTTCTTACTTCTTTCTAACTTCTTTCTAACTTCTTTCTAACTTCTTTCTTACTTCTTTCTTACTTCTTTCTTACTTCTTTCTTTCTTACTTCTTTCTTACTTCTTTCATACTTCTTTCTTTCTTCTTTCTTACTTCTTTCTTCATTCCTTCTTACTTCTTTCTTACTTCTTTCTTACTTCTTTCTTACTTCTTTCTTACTTCTTTCTTTCTTACTTCTTTCTTACTTCTTTCTTACTTATTTGTTACTTCTTTCTTACTTCTTTCTTACTTCTTTCATACTTCTTTCTTTTTTTCTTCCTTACTTCTTTCTTTATTCCTTTTTACTTCTTTCCTACTTCTTTCTTACTTCTTTCTTACTCCTTTCTTACTTCTTTCTTCTTTCTTTCTTACTTCTTTCTTACTTCTTTCTTACTTCTTTCTTACTTCTTTCTTACTTATTTCTTTATTCCTTTTTACTTCTTTCCTACTTCTTTCTTACTTCTTTCTTACTCCTTTCTTACTTCTTTCTTACTTCTTTAGTACTTCTTTCTTTCTTCTTTCTTACTTCTTTCTTCATTCCTTCTTACTTCTTTCTTACTTCTTTCTTACTTCTTTCTTCTTTTTTCCTTACTTCTTTCTTACTTCTTTCTTACTTCTTTCTTACTTCTTTCTTCATTCCTTTTTACTTATTTCTTACTTCTTTCTTACTTCTTTCTTACTTCTTTCTTACTTCTTTCTTTCTTCTTTCTTCTTTCTTCTTTCTTTCTTACTTCTTTCTTACTTCTTTCTTACTTCTTTCTTACTTCTTTCTTCTTTCATTCTTACTCCTTTCTTACCTCTTTCTTACTTCTTTCTTACTTCTTTCTTACTTCTTTCTTACTTCTTTCTTACTTCTTTCTTTCTTACTTCTTTCTTACTTCTTTCTTACTTATTTGTTACTTCTTTCTTACTTCTTTCTTACTTCTTTCATACTTCTTTCTTTTTTCTTCCTTACTTCTTTCTTTATTCCTTTTTACTTCTTTCCTACTTCTTTCTTACTTCTTTCTTACTCCTTTCTTACTTCTTTCTTCTTTCTTTCTTACTTCTTTCTTACTTCTTTCTTACTTCTTTCTTACTTCTTTCTTACTTATTTCTTTATTCCTTTTTACTTCTTTCCTACTTCTTTCTTACTTCTTTCTTACTCCTTTCTTACTTCTTTCTTACTTCTTTAGTACTTCTTTCTTTCTTCTTTCTTACTTCTTTCTTCATTCCTTCTTACTTCTTTCTTACTTCTTTCTTACTTCTTTCTTCTTTTTTCCTTACTTCTTTCTTACTTCTTTCTTACTTCTTTCTTACTTCTTTCTTCATTCCTTTTTACTTATTTCTTACTTCTTTCTTACTTCTTTCTTACTTCTTTCTTACTTCTTTCTTTCTTCTTTCTTCTTTCTTCTTTCTTTCTTACTTCTTTCTTACTTCTTTCATACTTCTTTCTTACTTCTTTCTTTCTTCTTTCTTACTTCTTTCATACTTCTTTCTTACTTCTTTCTTACTTCTTTCTTCTTTCTTTCTTCTTTCTTACTTCTTTCTTACTTCTTTCTTACTTTTTTCTTACTTCTTTCTTACTTCTTTCTTTCTTCTTTCTTCTTTCTTTCTTACTTCTTTCTTAATTCTTTCTTACTTCTTTCTTTCTTACTTCTTTCTTACTTCTTTCTTACTTCTTTCTTACTTCTTTCTTACTTCTTTCTTACTTCTTTCTTACTTCTTTCTTTATTCCTTTTTACTTCTTTCCTACTTCTTTCTCACTTATTTCTTACTTCTTTCTTACTTCTTTCTTCTTTCTTTCTTACCTCTTTCTTACGTCTTTCTTACTTCTTTCTTACTTCTTTCGTACTTCTTTCTTTCTTCTTTCTTACTTCTTTCATACTTCTTTCTTACTTCTCTCTTTCTTCTTTCTTACTTCTTTCTTACTTCTTTCTTACTTCTTTCTTACTTCTTTCCTCTTTCTTTCTTACTTCTTTCTTACTTCTTTCTTACTTCTTTCTTACTTCTTTCTTACTTCTTTCTAACTTCTTTCTTCATTCCTTCTTACTTCTTTCTTACTTCTTTCTTACTTCTTTCTTACTTCTTTCTTACTTCTTTCTTTCTTCTTTCTTCTTTCTTTCTTACTTCTTTCTTACTTCTTTCCTACTTCTTTCTTAGTTCTTTCTTTCTTCTTTCTTACTTCTTTCTAACTTCTTTCTTACTTCTTTCTTACTTCTTTCTTCTTTCATTCTTACTCCTTTCTTACCTCTTTCTTACTTCTTTCTTACTTCTTTCTTACTTCTTTCTTACTTCTTTCTTCTTTCTTCTTTCTTTCTTACTTCTTTCTTACTTCTTTCTTACTTCTTTCTTACTTCTTTCGTACTTCTTTCTTACTTCTTTCTTACTTCTTTCTTACTTCTTTGTTCTTTCTTTCTTTCCTCTTACTTTCTTCTTTCTTACTTCTTTCTTACTTCTTTCTTACTTCTTTCTAACTTCTTTTTTCTTCTTTCTTACTTCTTTCCTACTTCTTTCTTACTTCTTTCTTACTCCTTTCTTACTTCTTTCTTCTTTCTTTCTTACTTCTTTCTTACTTCTTTCTTACTTCTTTCTTACTTCTTTAGTACTTCTTTCTTTCTTCTTTCTTACTTCTTTCTTCATTCCTTCTTACTTCTTTCTTACTTCTTTCTTACTTCTTTCTTATTTTTTTCTTACTTCTTTCTTACCTCTTTCTTACTTCTTTCTTCATTCCTTTTTACTTATTTCTTACTTCTTTCTTACTTCTTTCTTACTTCTTTATTACTTCTTTCTTTCTTCTTTCTTCTTTCTTCTTTCTTTCTTACTTCTTTCTTACCTCTTTCATACTTCTTTCTTACTTCTTTCTTTCTTCTTTCTTACTTCTTTCTTCTTTCTTACTTCTTTCTTACTTCTTTCTTACTTCTTTCTTTCTTCTTTCTTACTTCTTTCTTTCTTCTTTCTTACTTCTTTCTTACTTCTTTCTTCATTCCTTCTTACTTCTTTCTTTCTTTTTTCTTACTTCTTTCATACTTCTTTCTTACTTCTTTCTTACTTCTTTCTTCTTTCTTTCTTCTTTCTTACTTCTTTCTTACTTCTTTCTTTCTTCTTTCTTACTTCTTTCTTACTTCTTTCTTACTTCTTTCTTACTTCTTTCTTACTTCTTTCTTACTTCTTTCTAACTTCTTTCTTCATTCCTTCTTACTTCTTTCTTCATTCCTTCTTACTTCTTTCTTACTTCTTTCTTACTTCTTTCTTTCTTCTTTCTTCTTTCTTTCTTACTTCTTTCTTACTTCTTTCCTACTTCTTTCTTACTTCTTTCTTTCTTCTTTCTTACTTCTTTCTTACTTCTTTCTTACTTCTTTCTTACTTCTTTCTTCTTTCATTCTTACTCCTTTCTTACCTCTTTCTTACTTCTTTCTTACTTCTTTCTTACTTCTTTCTTACTTCTTTCTTCTTTCTTCTTTCTTTCTTACTTCTTTCTTACTTCTTTCTTACTTCTTTCTTACTTCTTTCGTACTTCTTTCTTACTTCTTTCTTACTTCTTTGTTCTTTCTTTCTTTCTTCTTACTTTCTTCTTTCTTACTTCTTTCTTACTTCTTTCTTACTTCTTTCTAACTTCTTTTTTCTTCTTTCTTACTTCTTTCTTACTTCTTTCTTACTTCTTTCTTACTTATTTCTTACTTCTTTCTAACTTCTTTCTTACTTCTTTCGTACTTCTTTCGTACTTCTTTCTTACTTCTTTCTTACTTCTTTCTTACTTCTTTGTTCTTTCTTTCTTTCTTCTTACTTTCTTCTTTCTTACTTCTTTCTTACTTCTTTCTTACTTCTTTCTAACTTCTTTCTAACTTCTTTCTAACTTCTTTCTTACTTCTTTCTTACTTCTTTCTTACTTCTTTCTTTCTTACTTCTTTCTTACTTCTTTCATACTTCTTTCTTTCTTCTTTCTTACTTCTTTCTTCATTCCTTCTTACTTCTTTCTTACTTCTTTCTTACTTCTTTCTTACTTCTTTCTTACTTCTTTCTTTCTTCTTTCTTCTTTCTTTCTAACTTCTTTCTTACTTCTTTCTTACTTCTTTCTTACTTCTTTCTTTCTTACTTCTTTCTTACTTCTTTCTTACTTATTTGTTACTTCTTTCTTACTTCTTTCTTACTTCTTTCATACTTCTTTCTTTTTTTCTTCCTTACTTCTTTCTTTATTCCTTTTTACTTCTTTCCTACTTCTTTCTTACTTCTTTCTTACTCCTTTCTTACTTCTTTCTTCTTTCTTTCTTACTTCTTTCTTACTTCTTTCTTACTTCTTTCTTACTTCTTTCTTACTTATTTCTTTATTCCTTTTTACTTCTTTCCTACTTCTTTCTTACTTCTTTCTTACTCCTTTCTTACTTCTTTCTTACTTCTTTAGTACTTCTTTCTTTCTTCTTTCTTACTTCTTTCTTCATTCCTTCTTACTTCTTTCTTACTTCTTTCTTACTTCTTTCTTCTTTTTTCCTTACTTCTTTCTTACTTCTTTCTTACTTCTTTCTTACTTCTTTCTTCATTCCTTTTTACTTATTTCTTACTTCTTTCTTACTTCTTTCTTACTTCTTTCTTACTTCTTTCTTTCTTCTTTCTTCTTTCTTCTTTCTTTCTTACTTCTTTCTTACTTCTTTCATACTTCTTTCTTACTTCTTTCTTTCTTCTTTCTTACTTCTTTCATACTTCTTTCTTACTTCTTTCTTACTTCTTTCTTCTTTCTTTCTTCTTTCTTACTTCTTTCTTACTTCTTTCTTACTTTTTTCTTACTTCTTTCTTACTTCTTTCTTTCTTCTTTCTTCTTTCTTTCTTACTTCTTTCTTAATTCTTTCTTACTTCTTTCTTTCTTACTTCTTTCTTACTTCTTTCTTACTTCTTTCTTACTTCTTTCTTACTTCTTTCTTACTTCTTTCTTACTTCTTTCTTTATTCCTTTTTACTTCTTTCCTACTTCTTTCTCACTTATTTCTTACTTCTTTCTTACTTCTTTCTTCTTTCTTTCTTACCTCTTTCTTACGTCTTTCTTACTTCTTTCTTACTTCTTTCGTACTTCTTTCTTTCTTCTTTCTTACTTCTTTCATACTTCTTTCTTACTTCTTTCTTTCTTCTTTCTTACTTCTTTCTTACTTCTTTCTTACTTCTTTCTTACTTCTTTCCTCTTTCTTTCTTACTTCTTTCTTACTTCTTTCTTACTTCTTTCTTACTTCTTTCTTACTTCTTTCTAACTTCTTTCTTCATTCCTTCTTACTTCTTTCTTACTTCTTTCTTACTTCTTTCTTACTTCTTTCTTTCTTCTTTCTTCTTTCTTTCTTACTTCTTTCTTACTTCTTTCCTACTTCTTTCTTACTTCTTTCTTTCTTCTTTCTTACTTCTTTCTAACTTCTTTCTTACTTCTTTCTTACTTCTTTCTTCTTTCATTCTTACTCCTTTCTTACCTCTTTCTTACTTCTTTCTTACTTCTTTCTTACTTCTTTCTTACTTCTTTCTTCTTTCTTCTTTCTTTCTTACTTCTTTCTTACTTCTTTCTTACTTCTTTCTTACTTCTTTCGTACTTCTTTCTTACTTCTTTCTTACTTCTTTCTTACTTCTTTGTTCTTTCTTTCTTTCCTCTTACTTTCTTCTTTCTTACTTCTTTCTTACTTCTTTCTTACTTCTTTCTAACTTCTTTTTTCTTCTTTCTTACTTCTTTCTTACTTCTTTCTTACTTCTTTCTTACTTATTTCTTACTTCTTTCTAACTTCTTTCTTACTTCTTTCTTACTTCTTTCTAACTTCTTTCTTACTTCTTTCTTACTTCTTTCTTACTTCTTTCTTTCTTACTTCTTTCTTACTTCTTTCATACTTCTTTCTTTCTTCTTTCTTACTTCTTTCTTCATTCCTTCTTACTTCTTTCTTACTTCTTTCTTACTTCTTTCTTACTTCTTTCTTACTTCTTTCTTTCTTCTTTCTTCTTTCTTTCTTACTTCTTTCTTACTTCTTTCTTTCTTACTTCTTTCTTACTTCTTTCTTACTTATTTCTTACTTCTTTCTTACTTCTTTCTTACTTCTTTCATACTTCTTTCTTTCTTCTTCCTTACTTCTTTCTTTATTCCTTTTTACTTCTTTCCTACTTCTTTCTTACTTCTTTCTTACTCCTTTCTTACTTCTTTCTTCTTTCTTTCTTACTTCTTTCTTACTTCTTTCTTACTTATTTCTTACTTCTTTAGTACTTCTTTCTTTCTTCTTTCTTACTTCTTTCTTCATTCCTTCTTACTTCTTTCTTACTTCTTTCTTACTTCTTTCTTATTTTTTTCTTACTTCTTTCTTACCTCTTTCTTACTTCTTTCTTCATTCCTTTTTACTTATTTCTTACTTCTTTCTTACTTCTTTCTTACTTCTTTATTACTTCTTTCTTTCTTCTTTCTTCTTTCTTCTTTCTTTCTTACTTCTTTCTTACCTCTTTCATACTTCTTTCTTACTTCTTTCTTTCTTCTTTCTTACTTCTTTCTTCTTTCTTACTTCTTTCTTACTTCTTTCTTACTTCTTTCTTTCTTCTTTCTTACTTCTTTCTTTCTTCTTTCTTACTTCTTTCTTACTTCTTTCTTCATTCCTTCTTACTTCTTTCTTTCTTTTTTCTTACTTCTTTCATACTTCTTTCTTACTTCTTTCTTACTTCTTTCTTCTTTCTTTCTTCTTTCTTACTTCTTTCTTACTTCTTTCTTTCTTCTTTCTTACTTCTTTCTTACTTCTTTCTTACTTCTTTCTTACTTCTTTCTTACTTCTTTCTTACTTCTTTCTAACTTCTTTCTTCATTCCTTCTTACTTCTTTCTTCATTCCTTCTTACTTCTTTCTTACTTCTTTCTTACTTCTTTCTTTCTTCTTTCTTCTTTCTTTCTTACTTCTTTCTTACTTCTTTCCTACTTCTTTCTTACTTCTTTCTTTCTTCTTTCTTACTTCTTTCTTACTTCTTTCTTACTTCTTTCTTACTTCTTTCTTCTTTCATTCTTACTCCTTTCTTACCTCTTTCTTACTTCTTTCTTACTTCTTTCTTACTTCTTTCTTACTTCTTTCTTCTTTCTTCTTTCTTTCTTACTTCTTTCTTACTTCTTTCTTACTTCTTTCTTACTTCTTTCGTACTTCTTTCTTACTTCTTTCTTACTTCTTTCTTACTTCTTTGTTCTTTCTTTCTTTCTTCTTACTTTCTTCTTTCTTACTTCTTTCTTACTTCTTTCTTACTTCTTTCTAACTTCTTTTTTCTTCTTACTTACTTCTTTCTTACTTCTTTCTTACTTCTTTCTTACTTATTTCTTACTTCTTTCTAACTTCTTTCTTACTTCTTTCGTACTTCTTTCGTACTTCTTTCTTACTTCTTTCTTACTTCTTTCTTACTTCTTTCTTACTTCTTTGTTCTTTCTTTCTTTCTTCTTACTTTCTTCTTTCTTACTTCTTTCTTACTTCTTTCTTACTTCTTTCTAACTTCTTTCTAACTTCTTTCTAACTTCTTTCTTACTTCTTTCTTACTTCTTTCTTACTTCTTTCTTTCTTACTTCTTTCTTACTTCTTTCATACTTCTTTCTTTCTTCTTTCTTACTTCTTTCTTCATTCCTTCTTACTTCTTTCTTACTTCTTTCTTAATTCTTTCTTACTTCTTTCTTACTTCTTTCTTTCTTCTTTCTTCTTTCTTTCTTACTTCTTTCTTACTTCTTTCTTACTTCTTTCTTACTTCTTTCTTTCTTACTTCTTTCTTACTTCTTTCTTACTTATTTGTTACTTCTTTCTTACTTCTTTCTTACTTCTTTCATACTTCTTTCTTTCTTCTTCCTTACTTCTTTCTTTATTCCTTTTTACTTCTTTCCTACTTCTTTCTTACTTCTTTCTTACTCCTTTCTTACTTCTTTCTTCTTTCTTTCTTACTTCTTTCTTACTTCTTTCTTACTTCTTTCTTACTTCTTTCTTTCTTCTTTCTTCTTTCTTCTTTCTTTCTTACTTCTTTCTTACTTCTTTCATACTTCTTTCTTACTTCTTTCTTTCTTCTTTCTTACTTCTTTCATACTTCTTTCTTACTTCTTTCTTACTTCTTTCTTCTTTCTTTCTTCTTTCTTACTTCTTTCTTACTTCTTTCTTACTTCTTTCTTACTTCTTTCTTACTTCTTTCTTTCTTCTTTCTTCTTTCTTTCTTACTTCTTTCTTAATTCTTTCTTACTTCTTTCTTTCTTACTTCTTTCTTACTTCTTTCTTACTTCTTTCTTACTTCTTTCTTACTTCTTTCTTACTTCTTTCTTACTTCTTTCTTACTTCTTTCTTACTTCTTTCTTTATTCCTTTTTACTTCTTTCCTACTTCTTTCTCACTTATTTCTTACTTCTTTCTTACTTCTTTCTTCTTTCTTTCTTACTTCTTTCTTACGTCTTTCTTACTTCTTTCTTACTTCTTTCGTACTTCTTTCTTACTTCTTTCCTCTTTCTTTCTTACTTCTTTCTTACTTCTTTCTTACTTCTTTCTTACTTCTCTCTTACTTCTTTCTAACTTCTTTCTTCATTCCTTCTTACTTCTTTCTTACTTCTTTCTTACTTCTTTCTTACTTCTTTCTTACTTCTTTCTTCATTCCTTCTTACTTCTTTCTTACTTCTTTCTTACTTCTTTCTTACTTCTTTCTTACTTCTTTCTTTCTTCTTTCTTCTTTCTTTCTTACTTATTTCTTACTTCTTTCTTACTTCTTTATTACTTCTTTCTTTCTTCTTTCTTCTTTCTTCTTTCTTTCTTACTTCTTTCTTACCTCTTTCATACTTCTTTCTTACTTCTTTCTTTCTTCTTTCTTACTTCTTTCTTCTTTCTTACTTCTTTCTTACTTCTTTCTTACTTCTTTCTTTCTTCTTTCTTACTTCTTTCTTTCTTCTTTCTTACTTCTTTCTTACTTCTTTCTTCATTCCTTCTTACTTCTTTCTTTCTTTTTTCTTACTTCTTTCTTACTTCTTTCTTCTTTCTTTCTTCTTTCTTACTTCTTTCTTACTTCTTTCTTTCTTCTTTCTTACTTCTTTCTTACTTCTTTCTTACTTCTTTCTTACTTCTTTCTTACTTCTTTCTTACTTCTT
Organism: Columba livia; assembly: GCF_036013475.1. Taxonomy (NCBI): domain Eukaryota; kingdom Metazoa; phylum Chordata; class Aves; order Columbiformes; family Columbidae; genus Columba; species Columba livia. The sequence continues at coordinate 363,786 of NW_027043066.1, forward strand.
TCTAACTTCTTTCTTCATTCCTTCTTACTTCTTTCTTCATTCCTTCTTACTTCTTTCTTACTTCTTTCTTACTTCTTTCTTTCTTCTTTCTTCTTTCTTTCTTACTTCTTTCTTACTTCTTTCCTACTTCTTTCTTACTTCTTTCTTTCTTCTTTCTTACTTCTTTCTTACTTCTTTCTTACTTCTTTCTTACTTCTTTCTTCTTTCATTCTTACTCCTTTCTTACCTCTTTCTTACTTCTTTCTTACTTCTTTCTTACTTCTTTCTTACTTCTTTCTTCTTTCTTCTTTCTTTCTTACTTCTTTCTTACTTCTTTCTTACTTCTTTCTTACTTCTTTCGTACTTCTTTCTTACTTCTTTCTTACTTCTTTCTTACTTCTTTGTTCTTTCTTTCTTTATTCTTACTTTCTTCTTTCTTACTTCTTTCTTACTTCTTTCTTACTTCTTTCTAACTTCTTTTTTCTTCTTTCTTACTTCTTTCTTACTTCTTTCTTACTTCTTTCTTACTTATTTCTTACTTCTTTCTAACTTCTTTCTTACTTCTTTCGTACTTCTTTCGTACTTCTTTCTTACTTCTTTCTTACTTCTTTCTTACTTCTTTCTTACTTCTTTGTTCTTTCTTTCTTTCTTCTTACTTTCTTCTTTCTTACTTCTTTCTTACTTCTTTCTTACTTCTTTCTAACTTCTTTCTAACTTCTTTCTAACTTCTTTCTTACTTCTTTCTTACTTCTTTCTTACTTCTTTCTTTCTTACTTCTTTCTTACTTCTTTCATACTTCTTTCTTTCTTCTTTCTTACTTCTTTCTTCATTCCTTCTTACTTCTTTCTTACTTCTTTCTTAATTCTTTCTTACTTCTTTCTTACTTCTTTCTTTCTTCTTTCTTCTTTCTTTCTTACTTCTTTCTTACTTCTTTCTTACTTCTTTCTTACTTCTTTCTTTCTTACTTCTTTCTTACTTCTTTCTTACTTATTTGTTACTTCTTTCTTACTTCTTTCTTACTTCTTTCATACTTCTTTCTTTCTTCTTCCTTACTTCTTTCTTTATTCCTTTTTACTTCTTTCCTACTTCTTTCTTACTTCTTTCTTACTCCTTTCTTACTTCTTTCTTCTTTCTTTCTTACTTCTTTCTTACTTCTTTCTTACTTCTTTCTTACTTCTTTCTTACTTATTTCTTTATTCCTTTTTACTTCTTTCCTACTTCTTTCTTACTTCTTTCTTACTCCTTTCTTACTTCTTTCTTCTTTTTTCTTACTTCTTTCTTACTTCTTTCTTACTTCTTTCTTACTTCTTTCTTCATTCCTTTTTACTTATTTCTTACTTCTTTCTTACTTCTTTCTTACTTCTTTCTTACTTCTTTCTTTCTTCTTTCTTCTTTCTTCTTTCTTTCTTACTTCTTTCTTACTTCTTTCATACTTCTTTCTTACTTCTTTCTTTCTTCTTTCTTACTTCTTTCATACTTCTTTCTTACTTCTTTCTTACTTCTTTCTTCTTTCTTTCTTCTTTCTTACTTCTTTCTTACTTCTTTCTTACTTCTTTCTTACTTCTTTCTTACTTCTTTCTTTCTTCTTTCTTCTTTCTTTCTTACTTCTTTCTTAATTCTTTCTTACTTCTTTCTTTCTTACTTCTTTCTTACTTCTTTCTTACTTCTTTCTTACTTCTTTCTTACTTCTTTCTTACTTCTTTCTTACTTCTTTCTTACTTCTTTCTTTATTCCTTTTTACTTCTTTCCTACTTCTTTCTCACTTATTTCTTACTTCTTTCTTACTTCTTTCTTCTTTCTTTCTTACTTCTTTCTTACGTCTTTCTTACTTCTTTCTTACTTCTTTCGTACTTCTTTCTTTCTTCTTTCGTACTTCTTTCTTTCTTCTTTCTTACTTCTTTCATACTTCTTTCTTACTTCTTTCTTTCTTCTTTCTTACTTCTTTCTTACTTCTTTCTTACTTCTTTCTTACTTCTTTCCTCTTTCTTTCTTACTTCTTTCTTACTTCTTTCTTACTTCTTTCTTACTTCTTTCTTACTTCTTTCTAACTTCTTTCTTCATTACTTCTTACTTCTTTCTTACTTCTTTCTTACTTCTTTCTTACTTCTTTCTTACTTCTTTCTTTCTTCTTTCTTCTTTCTTTCTTACTTCTTTCTTACTTCTTTCCTACTTCTTTCTTACTTCTTTCTTTCTTCTTTCTTACTTCTTTCTAACTTCTTTCTTACTTCTTTCTTACTTCTTTCTTCTTTTATTCTTACTCCTTTCTTACCTCTTTCTTACTTCTTTCTTACTTCTTTCTTACTTCTTTCTTACTTCTTTCTTCTTTCTTCTTTCTTTCGTACTTCTTTCTTACTTCTTTCTTACTTCTTTCTTACTTCTTTGTTCTTTCTTTCTTTCCTCTTACTTTCTTCTTTCTTACTTCTTTCTTACTTCTTTCTTACTTCTTTCTAACTTCTTTTTTCTTCTTTCTTACTTCTTTCTTACTTCTTTCTTACTTCTTTCTTACTTATTTCTTACTTCTTTCTCACTTCTTTCTTACTTCTTTCTTACTTCTTTCTAACTTCTTTCTTACTTCTTTCTTACTTCTTTCTTACTTCTTTCTTTCTTACTTCTTTCTTACTTCTTTCATACTTTTTTCTTTCTTCTTTCTTACTTCTTTCTTTCTTCTTTCTTACTTCTTTCTTACTTCTTTCTTACTTCTTTCTTACTTCTTTCTTTCTTCTTTCTTCTTTCTTTCTTACTTCTTTCTTACTTCTTTCTTTCTTACTTCTTTCTTACTTCTTTCTTACTTATTTCTTACTTCTTTCTTACTTCTTTCTTACTTCTTTCATACTTCTTTCTTTCTTCTTTCTTACTTCTTTCTTTATTCCTTTTTACTTCTTTCCTACTTCTTTCTTACTTCTTTCTTACTCCTTTCTTACTTCTTTCTTCTTTCTTTCTTACTTCTTTCTTACTTCTTTCTTACTTCTTTCTTACTTCTTTAGTACTTCTTTCTTTCTTCTTTCTTACTTCTTTCTTCATTCCTTCTTACTTCTTTCTTACTTCTTTCTTCTTTTTTTCTTACTTCTTTCTTACTTCTTTCTTACCTCTTTCTTACTTCTTTCTTCATTCCTTTTTACTTATTTCTTCCTTCTTTCTTACTTCTTTCTTACTTCTTTCTTACTTCTTTATTACTTCTTTCTTTCTTCTTTCTTCTTTCTTCTTTCTTTCTTACTTCTTTCTTACCTCTTTCATACTTCTTTCTTACTTCTTTCTTTCTTCTTTCTTACTTCTTTCTTCTTTCTTACTTCTTTCTTACTTCTTTCTTACTTCTTTCTTTCTTCTTTCTTACTTCTTTCTTTCTTCTTTCTTACTTCTTTCTTACTTCTTTCTTCATTCCTTCTTACTTCTTTCTTTCTTTTTTCTTACTTCTTTCATACTTCTTTCTTACTTCTTTCTTACTTCTTTCTTCTTTCATTCTTACTCCTTTCTTACCTCTTTCTTACTTCTTTCTTACTTCTTTCTTACTTCTCTCTTACTTCTTTCTTCTTTCTTCTTTCTTTCTTACTTCTTTCTTACTTCTTTCTTACTTCTTTCTTACTTCTTTCGTACTTCTTTCTTACTTCTTTCTTACTTCTTTCTTACTTCTTTGTTCTTTCTTTCTTTCCTCTTACTTTCTTCTTTCTTACTTCTTTCTTACTTCTTTCTTACTTCTTTCTAACTTCTTTTTTCTTCTTTCTTACTTCTTTCTTACTTCTTTCTTACTTCTTTCTTACTTATTTCTTACTTCTTTCTAACTTCTTTCTTACTTCTTTCTTACTTCTTTCTAACTTCTTTCTTACTTCTTTCTTACTTCTTTCTTACTTCTTTCTTTCTTACTTCTTTCTTACTTCTTTCATACTTCTTTCTTTCTTCTTTCTTACTTCTTTCTTCATTCCTTCTTACTTCTTTCTTACTTCTTTCTTACTTCTTTCTTACTTCTTTCTTACTTCTTTCTTTCTTCTTTCTTCTTTCTTTCTTACTTCTTTCTTACTTCTTTCTTTCTTACTTCTTTCTTACTTCTTTCTTACTTATTTCTTACTTCTTTCTTTCTTCTTTCTTACTTCTTTCTTACTTCTTTCTTCATTCCTTCTTACTTCTTTCTTTCTTTTTTCTTACTTCTTTCTTACTTCTTTCTTTCTTCTTTCTTACTTCTTTCTTACTTCTTTCTTCATTCCTTCTTACTTCTTTCTTTCTTTTTTCTTACTTCTTTCTTACTTCTTTCTTCTTTCTTTCTTCTTTCTTACTTCTTTCTTACTTCTTTCTTTCTTCTTTCTTACTTCTTTCTTACTTCTTTCTTACTTCTTTCTTACTTCTTTCTTACTTCTTTCTTACTTCTTTCTAACTTCTTTCTTCATTCCTTCTTACTTCTTTCTTCATTCCTTCTTACTTCTTTCTTACTTCTTTCTTACTTCTTTCTTTCTTCTTTCTTCTTTCTTTCTTACTTCTTTCTTACTTCTTTCCTACTTCTTTCTTACTTCTTTCTTTCTTCTTTCTTACTTCTTTCTTACTTCTTTCTTACTTCTTTCTTACTTCTTTCTTCTTTCATTCTTACTCCTTTCTTACCTCTTTCTTACTTCTTTCTTACTTCTTTCTTACTTCTTTCTTACTTCTTTCTTCTTTCTTCTTTCTTTCTTACTTCTTTCTTACTTCTTTCTTACTTCTTTCTTACTTCTTTCGTACTTCTTTCTTACTTCTTTCTTACTTCTTTCTTACTTCTTTGTTCTTTCTTTCTTTATTCTTACTTTCTTCTTTCTTACTTCTTTCTTACTTCTTTCTTACTTCTTTCTAACTTCTTTTTTCTTCTTTCTTACTTCTTTCTTACTTCTTTCTTACTTCTTTCTTACTTATTTCTTACTTCTTTCTAACTTCTTTCTTACTTCTTTCGTACTTCTTTCGTACTTCTTTCTTACTTCTTTCTTACTTCTTTCTTACTTCTTTCTTACTTCTTTGTTCTTTCTTTCTTTCTTCTTACTTTCTTCTTTCTTACTTCTTTCTTACTTCTTTCTTACTTCTTTCTAACTTCTTTCTAACTTCTTTCTAACTTCTTTCTTACTTCTTTCTTACTTCTTTCTTACTTCTTTCTTTCTTACTTCTTTCTTACTTCTTTCATACTTCTTTCTTTCTTCTTTCTTACTTCTTTCTTCATTCCTTCTTACTTCTTTCTTACTTCTTTCTTAATTCTTTCTTACTTCTTTCTTACTTCTTTCTTTCTTCTTTCTTCTTTCTTTCTTACTTCTTTCTTACTTCTTTCTTACTTCTTTCTTACTTCTTTCTTTCTTACTTCTTTCTTACTTCTTTCTTACTTATTTGTTACTTCTTTCTTACTTCTTTCTTACTTCTTTCATACTTCTTTCTTTCTTCTTCCTTACTTCTTTCTTTATTCCTTTTTACTTCTTTCCTACTTCTTTCTTACTTCTTTCTTACTCCTTTCTTACTTCTTTCTTCTTTCTTTCTTACTTCTTTCTTACTTCTTTCTTACTTCTTTCTTACTTCTTTCTTACTTATTTCTTTATTCCTTTTTACTTCTTTCCTACTTCTTTCTTACTTCTTTCTTACTCCTTTCTTACTTCTTTCTTACTTCTTTAGTACTTCTTTCTTTCTTCTTTCTTACTTCTTTCTTCATTCCTTCTTACTTCTTTCTTACTTCTTTCTTACTTCTTTCTTCTTTTTTCTTACTTCTTTCTTACTTCTTTCTTACTTCTTTCTTACTTCTTTCTTCATTCCTTTTTACTTATTTCTTACTTCTTTCTTACTTCTTTCTTACTTCTTTCTTACTTCTTTCTTTCTTCTTTCTTCTTTCTTCTTTCTTTCTTACTTCTTTCTTACTTCTTTCATACTTCTTTCTTACTTCTTTCTTTCTTCTTTCTTACTTCTTTCATACTTCTTTCTTACTTCTTTCTTACTTCTTTCTTCTTTCTTTCTTCTTTCTTACTTCTTTCTTACTTCTTTCTTACTTCTTTCTTACTTCTTTCTTACTTCTTTCTTTCTTCTTTCTTCTTTCTTTCTTACTTCTTTCTTAATTCTTTCTTACTTCTTTCTTTCTTACTTCTTTCTTACTTCTTTCTTACTTCTTTCTTACTTCTTTCTTACTTCTTTCTTATTTCTTTCTTACTTCTTTCTTACTTCTTTCTTTATTCCTTTTTACTTCTTTCCTACTTCTTTCTCACTTATTTCTTACTTCTTTCTTACTTCTTTCTTCTTTCTTTCTTACTTCTTTCTTACGTCTTTCTTACTTCTTTCTTACTTCTTTCGTAATTCTTTCTTTCTTCTTTCGTACTTCTTTCTTTCTTCTTTCTTACTTCTTTCATACTTCTTTCTTACTTCTTTCTTTCTTCTTTCTTACTTCTTTCTTACTTCTTTCTTACTTCTTTCTTACTTCTTTCCTCTTTCTTTCTTACTTCTTTCTTACTTCTTTCTTACTTCTTTCTTACTTCTTTCTTACTTCTTTCTAACTTCTTTCTTCATTACTTCTTACTTCTTTCTTACTTCTTTCTTACTTCTTTCTTACTTCTTTCTTACTTCTTTCTTTCTTCTTTCTTCTTTCTTTCTTACTTCTTTCTTACTTCTTTCCTACTTCTTTCTTACTTCTTTCTTTCTTCTTTCTTACTTCTTTCTAACTTCTTTCTTACTTCTTTCTTACTTCTTTCTTCTTTTATTCTTACTCCTTTCTTACCTCTTTCTTACTTCTTTCTTACTTCTTTCTTACTTCTTTCTTACTTCTTTCTTCTTTCTTCTTTCTTTCGTACTTCTTTCTTACTTCTTTCTTACTTCTTTCTTACTTCTTTGTTCTTTCTTTCTTTCCTCTTACTTTCTTCTTTCTTACTTCTTTCTTACTTCTTTCTTACTTCTTTCTAACTTCTTTTTTCTTCTTTCTTACTTCTTTCTTACTTCTTTCTTACTTCTTTCTTACTTATTTCTTACTTCTTTCTCACTTCTTTCTTACTTCTTTCTTACTTCTTTCTAACTTCTTTCTTACTTCTTTCTTACTTCTTTCTTACTTCTTTCTTTCTTACTTCTTTCTTACTTCTTTCATACTTTTTTCTTTCTTCTTTCTTACTTCTTTCTTTCTTCTTTCTTACTTCTTTCTTACTTCTTTCTTACTTCTTTCTTACTTCTTTCTTTCTTCTTTCTTCTTTCTTTCTTACTTCTTTCTTACTTCTTTCTTTCTTACTTCTTTCTTACTTCTTTCTTACTTATTTCTTACTTCTTTCTTACTTCTTTCTTACTTCTTTCATACTTCTTTCTTTCTTCTTCCTTACTTCTTTCTTTATTCCTTTTTACTTCTTTCCTACTTCTTTCTTACTTCTTTCTTACTCCTTTCTTACTTCTTTCTTCTTTCTTTCTTACTTCTTTCTTACTTCTTTCTTACTTCTTTCTTACTTCTTTAGTACTTCTTTCTTTCTTCTTTCTTACTTCTTTCTTCATTCCTTCTTACTTCTTTCTTACTTCTTTCTTCTTTTTTTCTTACTTCTTTCTTACTTCTTTCTTACCTCTTTCTTACTTCTTTCTTCATTCCTTTTTACTTATTTCTTCCTTCTTTCTTACTTCTTTCTTACTTCTTTCTTACTTCTTTATTACTTCTTTCTTTCTTCTTTCTTCTTTCTTCTTTCTTTCTTACTTCTTTCTTACCTCTTTCATACTTCTTTCTTACTTCTTTCTTTCTTCTTTCTTACTTCTTTCTTCTTTCTTACTTCTTTCTTACTTCTTTCTTACTTCTTTCTTTCTTCTTTCTTACTTCTTTCTTTCTTCTTTCTTACTTCTTTCTTACTTCTTTCTTCATTCCTTCTTACTTCTTTCTTTCTTTTTTCTTACTTCTTTCATACTTCTTTCTTACTTCTTTCTTACTTCTTTCTTCTTTCATTCTTACTCCTTTCTTACCTCTTTCTTACTTCTTTCTTACTTCTTTCTTACTTCTCTCTTACTTCTTTCTTCTTTCTTCTTTCTTTCTTACTTCTTTCTTACTTCTTTCTTACTTCTTTCTTACTTCTTTCGTACTTCTTTCTTACTTCTTTCTTACTTCTTTCTTACTTCTTTGTTCTTTCTTTCTTTCCTCTTACTTTCTTCTTTCTTACTTCTTTCTTACTTCTTTCTTACTTCTTTCTAACTTCTTTTTTCTTCTTTCTTACTTCTTTCTTACTTCTTTCTTACTTCTTTCTTACTTATTTCTTACTTCTTTCTAACTTCTTTCTTACTTCTTTCTTACTTCTTTCTAACTTCTTTCTTACTTCTTTCTTACTTCTTTCTTACTTCTTTCTTTCTTACTTCTTTCTTACTTCTTTCATACTTCTTTCTTTCTTCTTTCTTACTTCTTTCTTCATTCCTTCTTACTTCTTTCTTACTTCTTTCTTACTTCTTTCTTACTTCTTTCTTACTTCTTTCTTTCTTCTTTCTTCTTTCTTTCTTACTTCTTTCTTACTTCTTTCTTTCTTACTTCTTTCTTACTTCTTTCTTACTTATTTCTTACTTCTTTCTTACTTCTTTCTTACTTCTTTCATACTTCTTTCTTTCTTCTTCCTTACTTCTTTCTTTATTCCTTTTTACTTCTTTCCTACTTCTTTCTTACTTCTTTCTTACTCCTTTCTTACTTCTTTCTTCTTTCTTTCTTACTTCTTTCTTACTTCTTTCTTACTTCTTTCTTACTTCTTTAGTACTTCTTTCTTTCTTCTTTCTTACTTTTTTCTTCATTCCTTCTTACTTCTTTCTTACTTCTTTCTTCTTTTTTTCTTACTTCTTTCTTACTTCTTTCTTACCTCTTTCTTACTTCTTTCTTCATTCCTTTTTACTTATTTCTTACTTCTTTCTTACTTCTTTCTTACTTCTTTATTACTTCTTTCTTTCTTCTTTCTTCTTTCTTCTTTCTTTCTTACTTCTTTCTTACCTCTTTCATACTTCTTTCTTACTTCTTTCTTTCTTCTTTCTTACTTCTTTCTTCTTTCTTACTTCTTTCTTACTTCTTTCTTACTTCTTTCTTTCTTCTTTCTTACTTCTTTCTTTCTTCTTTCTTACTTCTTTCTTACTTCTTTCTTCATTCCTTCTTACTTCTTTCTTTCTTTTTTCTTACTTCTTTCATACTTCTTTCTTACTTCTTTCTTACTTCTTTCTTCTTTCTTTCTTCTTTCTTACTTCTTTCTTACTTCTTTCTTTCTTCTTTCTTACTTCTTTCTTACTTCTTTCTTACTTCTTTCTTACTTCTTTCTTACTTCTTTCTTACTTCTTTCTTTCTTCTTTCTTACTTCTTTCTTCATTCCTTCTTACTTCTTTCTTCATTCCTTCTTACTTCTTTCTTACTTCTTTCTTACTTCTTTCTTTCTTCTTTCTTCTTTCTTTCTTACTTCTTTCTTACTTCTTTCCTACTTCTTTCTTACTTCTTTCTTTCTTCTTTCTTACTTCTTTCTTACTTCTTTCTTACTTCTTTCTTACTTCTTTCTTCTTTCATTCTTACTCCTTTCTTACCTCTTTCTTACTTCTTTCTTACTTCTTTATTACTTCTTTCTTACTTCTTTCTTCTTTCTTCTTTCTTTCTTACTTCTTTCTTACTTAATTCTTACTTCTTTCTTACTTCTTTCGTACTTCTTTCTTACTTCTTTCTTACTTCTTTCTTACTTCTTTGTTCTTTCTTTCTTTCTTCTTACTTTCTTCTTTCTTACTTCTTTCTTACTTCTTTCTTACTTCTTTCTAACTTCTTTTTTCTTCTTTCTTACTTCTTTCTTACTTCTTTCTTACTTCTTTCTTACTTATTTCTTACTTCTTTCTAACTTCTTTCTTACTTCTTTCTTACTTCTTTCTAACTTCTTTCTTACTTCTTTCTTACTTCTTTCTTACTTCTTTCTTTCTTACTTCTTTCTTACTTCTTTCATACTTCTTTCTTTCTTCTTTCTTACTTCTTTCTTCATTCCTTCTTACTTCTTTCTTACTTCTTTCTTACTTCTTTCTTACTTCTTTCTTACTTCTTTCTTACTTCTTTCTTACTTCTTTCTTTCTTCTTTCTTCTTTCTTTCTTACTTCTTTCTTACTTCTTTCTTACTTCTTTCTTACTTCTTTCTTTCTTACTTCTTTCTTACTTCTTTCTTACTTATTTCTTACTTCTTTCTTACTTCTTTCTTACTTCTTTCATACTTCTTTCTTTCTTCTTCCTTATTTCTTTCTTTATTCCTTTTTACTTCTTTCCTACTTCTTTCTTACTTCTTTCTTACTCCTTTCTTACTTCTTTCTTCTTTCTTTCTTACTTCTTTCTTACTTCTTTCTTACTTCTTTCTTACTTCTTTAGTACTTCTTTCTTTCTTCTTTCTTACTTCTTTCTTCATTCCTTCTTACTTCTTTCTTACTTCTTTCTTACTTCTTTCTTCTTTTTTTCTTACTTCTTTCTTACTTCTTTCTTACCTCTTTCTTACTTCTTTCTTCATTCCTTTTTACTTATTTCTTACTTCTTTCTTACTTCTTTCTTACTTCTTTCTTTCTTCTTTCTTCTTTCTTCTTTCTTTCTTACTTCTTTCTTACTTCTTTCATACTTCTTTCTTACTTCTTTCTTTCTTCTTTCTTACTAATTTCTTCTTTCTTACTTCTTTCTTACTTCTTTCTTACTTCTTTCTTTCTTCTTTCTTACTTCTTTCTTTCTTTTTTCTTACTTCTTTCTTACTTCTTTCTTCATTCCTTCTTACTTCTTTCTTACTTCTTTCTTATTTCTTTCATACTTCTTTCTTACTTCTTTCTTTCTTCTTTCTTACTTCTTTCTTCTTTCTTACTTCTTTCTTACTTCTTTCTTACTTCTTTCTTTCTTCTTTCTTACTTCTTTCTTTCTTCTTTCTTACTTCTTTCTTTCTTCTTTCTTCTTTCTTTCTTACTTCTTTCTTACTTCTTTCTTACTTCTTTCTTCCTTCTTTCTTTCTTACTTCTTTCTTACTTCTTTCTTACTTAATTCTTACTTCTTTCTTACTTCTTTCTTACTTCTTTCATACTTCTTTCTTTCTTCTTCCTTACTTCTTTCTTTATTCCTTTTTACTTCTTTCCTACTTCTTTCTTACTTCTTTCTTACTCCTTTCTTACTTCTTTCTTCTTTCTTTCTTACTTCTTTCTTACTTCTTTCTTACTTCTTTAGTACTTCTTTCTTTCTTCTTTCTTACTTCTTTCTTCATTCCTTCTTACTTCTTTCTTACTTCTTTCTTCTTTTTTTCTTACTTCTTTCTTACTTCTTTCTTACCTCTTTCTTAATTCTTTCTTCATTCCTTTTTACTTATTTCTTACTTCTTTCTTACTTCTTTCTTACTTCTTTCTTACTTCTTTCTTTCTTCTTCTTTCTTCTTTCTTTCTTACTTCTTTCTTACTTCTTTCATACTTCTTTCTTACTTCTTTCTTTCTTCTTTCTTACTTCTTTCTTCTTTCTTACTTCTTTCTTACTTCTTTCTTACTTCTTTCTTTCTTCTTTCTTACTTCTTTCTTTCTTCTTTCTTACTTCTTTCTTACTTCTTTCTTCATTCCTTCTTACTTCTTTCTTACTTCTTTCTTTCTTTTTTCTTACTTCATTCATACTTCTTTCTTACTTCTTTCTTACTTCTTTCTTCTTTCTTTCTTCTTTCTTACTTCTTTCTTACTTCTTTCTTACTTCTTTCTTACTTATTTCTTACTTCTTTCTTTCTTCTTTCTTCTTTCTTTCTTACTTCTTTCTTACTTCTTTCGTACTTCTTTCTTTCTTCTTTCTTACTTCTTTCATACTTCTTTCTTACTTCTTTCTTACGTCTTTCTTACTTCTTTCTTACTTCTTTCGTACTTCTTTCTTTCTTCTTTCTTACTTCTTTCTTACTTCTTTCTTCTTTCTTTCTTACTTCTTTCTTCTTTCTTACTTCTTTCTTACTTCTTTCTTACTTCTTTCTAACTTCTTTCTTCATTCCTTCTTATTTCTTTCTTACTTCTTTCTTACTTCTTTCTTACTTCTTTCTTACTTCTTTCTTTCTTCTTTCTTCTTTCTTTCTTACTTCTTTCTTACTTCTTTCCTACTTCTTTCTTACTTCTTTCTTACTTCTTTCTAACATCTTTCTTACTTCTTTCTTACTTCTTTCTTACTTCTTTCTTTCTTACTTCTTTCTTACTTCTTTCATACTTCTTTCTTTCTTCTTTCTTACTTCTTTCTTCATTCCTTCTTACTTCTTTCTTACTTCTTTCTTACTTCTTTCTTACTTCTTTCTTACTTCTTTCTTTCTTCTTTCTTCTTTCTTTCTTACTTCTTTCTTACTTCTTTCTTACTTCTTTCTTACTTCTTTCTTTCTTACTTCTTTCTTACTTCTTTCTTACTTATTTCTTACTTCTTTCTTACTTCTTTCTTACTTCTTTCATACTTCTTTCTTTCTTCTTCCTTACTTCTTTCTTTATTCCTTTTTACTTCTTTCCTACTTCTTTCTTACTTCTTTCTTACTCCTTTCTTACTTCTTTCTTCTTCCTTTCTTACTTCTTTCTTACTTCTTTCTTACTTCTTTCTTACTTCTTTAGTACTTCTTTCTTTCTTCTTTCTTACTTCTTTCTTCATTCCTTCTTACTTCTTTCTTACTTCTTTCTTACTTCTTTCTTCTTTTTTTCTTACTTCTTTCTTACTTCTTTCTTACCTCTTTCTTACTTCTTTCTTCATTCCTTTTTACTTATTTCTTACTTCTTTCTTACTTCTTTCTTACTTCTTTCTTACTTCTTTCTTACTTCTTTCTTTCTTCTTTCTTCTCTCTTCTTTCTTTCTTACTTCTTTCTTACTTCTTTCATACTTCTTTCTTACTTCTTTCTTTCTTCTTTCTTACTTCTTTCTTCTTTCTTACTTCTTTCTTACTTCTTTCTTACTTCTTTCTTTCTTCTTTCTTACTTCTTTCTTTCTTCTTTCTTACTTCTTTCTTACTTCTTTCTTCATTCCTTCTTACTTCTTTCTTACTTCTTTCTTACTTCTGTCATACTTCTTTCTTACTTCTTTCTTTTTTCTTTCTTACTTCTTTCTTCTTTCTTACTTCTTTCTTACTTCTTTCTTACTTCTTTCTTTCTTCTTTCTTACTTCTTTCTTTCTTCTTTCTTACTTCTTTCTTTCTTCTTTCTTCTTTCTTTCTTACTTCTTTCTTACTTCTTTCTTACTTCTTTCTTCCTTCTTTCTTTCTTACTTCTTTCTTACTTCTTTCTTACTTATTTCTTACTTCTTTCTTACTTCTTTCTTACTTCTTTCATACTTCTTTCTTTCTTCTTCCTTACTTCTTTCTTTATTCCTTTTTACTTCTTTCCTACTTCTTTCTTACTTCTTTCTTACTCCTTTCTTACTTCTTTCTTCTTTCTTTCTTACTTCTTTCTTACTTCTTTCTTACTTCTTTAGTACTTCTTTCTTTCTTCTTTCTTACTTCTTTCTTCATTCCTTCTTACTTCTTTCTTACTTCTTTCTTACTTCTTTCTTCTTTTTTTCTTACTTCTTTCTTACTTCTTTCTTACCTCTTTCTTACTTTTTTCTTCATTCCTTTTTACTTATTTCTTACTTCTTTCTTACTTCTTTCTTACTTCTTTCTTACTTCTTTCTTTCTTCTTTCTTCTTTCTTCTTTCTTACTTCTTTCTTACTTCTTTCATACTTCTTTCTTACTTCTTTCTTTCTTCTTTCTTACTTCTTTCTTCTTACTTACTTTTTTCTTACTTCTTTCTTACTTCTTTCTTTCTTCTTTCTTACTTCTTTCTTTCTTCTTTCTTACTTCTTTCTTACTTCTTTCTTCATTCCTTCTTACTTCTTTCTTACTTCTTTCTTTCTTTTTTCTTACTTCATTCATACTTCTTTCTTACTTCTTTCTTACTTCTTTCTTCTTTCTTTCTTCTTTCTTACTTCTTTCTTACTTCTTTCTTACTTCTTTCTTACTTCTTTCTTACTTCTTTCTTTCTTCTTTCTAACTTCTTTCTTCATTCCTTCTTATTTCTTTCTTACTTCTTTCTTACTTCTTTCTTACTTCTTTCTTACTTCTTTCTTTCTTCTTTCTTCTTTCTTTCTTACTTCTTTCTTACTTCTTTCCTACTTCTTTCTTACTTCTTTCTTACTTCTTTCTAACATCTTTCTTACTTCTTTCTTACTTCTTTCTTACTTCTTTCTTTCTTACTTCTTTCTTACTTCTTTCATACTTCTTTCTTTCTTCTTTCTTACTTCTTTCTTCATTCCTTCTTACTTCTTTCTTACTTCTTTCTTACTTCTTTCTTACTTCTTTCTTACTTCTTTCTTTCTTCTTTCTTCTTTCTTTCTTACTTCTTTCTTACTTCTTTCTTACTTCTTTCTTACTTCTTTCTTTCTTACTTCTTTCTTACTTCTTTCTTACTTATTTCTTACTTCTTTCTTACTTCTTTCTTACTTCTTTCATACTTCTTTCTTTCTTCTTCCTTACTTCTTTCTTTATTCCTTTTTACTTCTTTCCTACTTCTTTCTTACTTCTTTCTTACTCCTTTCTTACTTCTTTCTTCTTCCTTTCTTACTTCTTTCTTACTTCTTTCTTACTTCTTTCTTACTTCTTTAGTACTTCTTTCTTTCTTCTTTCTTACTTCTTTCTTCATTCCTTCTTACTTCTTTCTTACTTCTTTCTTACTTCTTTCTTCTTTTTTTCTTACTTCTTTCTTACTTCTTTCTTACCTCTTTCTTACTTCTTTCTTCATTCCTTTTTACTTATTTCTTACTTCTTTCTTACTTCTTTCTTACTTCTTTCTTACTTCTTTCTTACTTCTTTCTTTCTTCTTTCTTCTCTCTTCTTTCTTTCTTACTTCTTTCTTACTTCTTTCATACTTCTTTCTTACTTCTTTCTTTCTTCTTTCTTACTTCTTTCTTCTTTCTTACTTCTTTCTTACTTCTTTCTTACTTCTTTCTTTCTTCTTTCTTACTTCTTTCTTTCTTCTTTCTTACTTCTTTCTTACTTCTTTCTTCATTCCTTCTTACTTCTTTCTTACTTCTTTCTTACTTCTGTCATACTTCTTTCTTACTTCTTTCTTTTTTCTTTCTTACTTCTTTCTTCTTTCTTACTTCTTTCTTACTTCTTTCTTACTTCTTTCTTTCTTCTTTCTTACTTCTTTCTTTCTTCTTTCTTACTTCTTTCTTTCTTCTTTCTTCTTTCTTTCTTACTTCTTTCTTACTTCTTTCTTACTTCTTTCTTCCTTCTTTCTTTCTTACTTCTTTCTTACTTCTTTCTTACTTATTTCTTACTTCTTTCTTACTTCTTTCTTACTTCTTTCATACTTCTTTCTTTCTTCTTCCTTACTTCTTTCTTTATTCCTTTTTACTTCTTTCCTACTTCTTTCTTACTTCTTTCTTACTCCTTTCTTACTTCTTTCTTCTTTCTTTCTTACTTCTTTCTTACTTCTTTCTTACTTCTTTAGTACTTCTTTCTTTCTTCTTTCTTACTTCTTTCTTCATTCCTTCTTACTTCTTTCTTACTTCTTTCTTACTTCTTTCTTCTTTTTTACTTACTTCTTTCTTACTTCTTTCTTACCTCTTTCTTACTTTTTTCTTCATTCCTTTTTACTTATTTCTTACTTCTTTCTTACTTCTTTCTTACTTCTTTCTTACTTCTTTCTTTCTTCTTTCTTCTTTCTTCTTTCTTACTTCTTTCTTACTTCTTTCATACTTCTTTCTTACTTCTTTCTTTCTTCTTTCTTACTTCTTTCTTCTTTCTTACTTCTTTCTTACTTCTTTCTTTCTTCTTTCTTACTTCTTTCTTTCTTCTTTCTTACTTCTTTCTTACTTCTTTCTTCATTCCTTCTTACTTCTTTCTTACTTCTTTCTTTCTTTTTTCTTACTTCATTCATACTTCTTTCTTACTTCTTTCTTACTTCTTTCTTCTTTCTTTCTTCTTTCTTACTTCTTTCTTACTTCTTTCTTACTTCTTTCTTACTTCTTTCTTACTTCTTTCTTTCTTCTTTCTTCTTTCTTTCTTACTTCTTTCTTACTTCTTTCGTACTTCTTTCTTTCTTCTTTCTTACTTCTTTCATACTTCTTTCTTACTTCTTTCTTACGTCTTTCTTACTTCTTTCTTACTTCTTTCGTACTTCTTTCTTTCTTCTTTCTTACTTCTTTCTTACTTCTTTCTTCTTTCTTTCTTACTTCTTTCTTCTTTCTTACTTCTTTCTTACTTCTTTCTTACTTCTTTCTAACTTCTTTCTTCATTCCTTCTTATTTCTTTCTTACTTCTTTCTTACTTCTTTCTTACTTCTTTCTTACTTCTTTCTTTCTTCTTTCTTCTTTCTTTCTTACTTCTTTCTTACTTCTTTCCTACTTCTTTCTTACTTTTCTTTCTTCTTTCTTACTTCTTTCATACTTCTTTCTTACTTCTTTCTTACTTCTTTCTTCTTTCTTTCTTACTCCTTTCTTACCTCTTTCTTACTTCTTTCTTACTTCTTTCTTAATTCTTTCTTACTTCTTTCTTCTTTCTTCTTTCTTTCTTACTTCTTTCGTACTTCTTTCTTACTTCTTTCATACTTCTTTCTTTCTTCTTTCTTTCTTCTTTCTTCTTTCTTTCTTACTTCCTTCTTACTTCTTTCTTACTTCTTTCGTACTTCTTTCTTTCTTCTTTCTTACTTCTTTCTTACTTCTTTCTTACTGCTTTCTTACTTCTTTCTTTCTTCTTTCTTCTTTCTTTCTTACTTCTTTCTTACTTCTTTCCTACTTCTTTCTTACTTCTTTCTTTCTTCTTTCTTACTTCTTTCATACTTCTTTCTTACTTCTTTCTTACTTCTTTCTTCTTTCTTTCTTACTCCTTTCTTACCTCTTTCTTACTTCTTTCTTACTTCTTTCTTAATTCTTTCTTACTTCTTTCTTCTTTCTTCTTTCTTTCTTACTTCTTTCGTACTTTTTTCTTACTTCTTTCATACTTCTTTCTTTCTTCTTTCTTACTTCTTTCTTCATTCCTTCTTACTTCTTTCTTACTTCTCTCTTACTTCTTTCTTACTTCTTTCTTACTTCTTTCTTCATTCCTTCTTACTTCTTTCTTACTTCTTTCTTACTTCTTTCTTACTTATTTCTTACTTCTTTCTAACTTCTTTCTTCATTCCTTCTTACTTCTTTCTTTCTTCTTTCTTACTTCTTTCTTACTTCTTTCTTCTTTCTTTCTTACTCCTTTCTTACCTCTTTCTTACTTCTTTCTTACTTCTTTCTTACTTCTTTCTTACTTCTTTCTTACTTCTTTCTTCTTTCTTTCTTACTTCTTTCTTCTTTCTTACTTCTTTCTTACTTCTTTCTTACTTCTTTCTAACTTCTTTCTTCATTCCTTCTTATTTCTTTCTTACTTCTTTCTTACTTCTTTCTTACTTCTTTCTTTCTTCTTTCTTCTTTCTTTCTTACTTCTTTCTTACTTCTTTCCTACTTCTTTCTTACTTCTTTCTTTCTTCTTTCTTACTTCTTTCATACTTCTTTCTTACTTCTTTCTTACTTCTTTCTTCTTTCTTTCTTACTCCTTTCTTACCTCTTTCTTACTTCTTTCTTACTTCTTTCTTAATTCTTTCTTACTTCTTTCTTCTTTCTTCTTTCTTTCTTACTTCTTTCGTACTTCTTTCTTACTTCTTTCATACTTCTTTCTTTCTTCTTTCTTTCTTCTTTCTTCTTTCTTTCTTACTTCTTTCTTACTTCTTTCTTACTTCTTTCGTACTTCTTTCTTACTTCTTTCTTACTTCTTTCGTACTTCTTTCTTTCTTCTTTCTTACTTCTTTCTTCATTCCTTTTTACTTATTTCTTACTTCTTTCTTACTTCTTTCTTACTTCTTTCTTACTTCTTTCTTTCTTCTTTCTTCTTTCTTCTTTCTTTCTTACTTCTTTCTTACTTCTTTCATACTTCTTTCTTACTTCTTTCTTTCTTCTTTCTTACTTCTTTCTTCTTTCTTACTTCTTTCTTACTTCTTTCTTGCTTCTTTCTTTCTTCTTTCTTACTTCTTTCTTTCTTCTTTCTTACTTCTTTCTTACTTCTTTCTTCATTCCTTCTTACTTCTTTCTTACTTCTTTCTTTCTTTTTTCTTACTTCATTCATACTTCTTTCTTACTTCTTTCTTACTTCTTTCTTACTTCTTTCTTACTTCTTTCTTCTTTCTTTCTTACTTCTTTCTTCTTTCTTACTTCTTTCTTACTTCTTTCTTACTTCTTTCTAACTTCTTTCTTCATTCCTTCTTATTTCTTTCTTACTTCTTTCTTACTTCTTTCTTACTTCTTTCTTACTTCTTTCTTTCTTCTTTCTTCTTTCTTTCTTACTTCTTTCTTACTTCTTTCCTACTTCTTTCTTACTTCTTTCTTTCTTCTTTCTTACTTCTTTCATACTTCTTTCTTACTTCTTTCTTACTTCTTTCTTCTTTCTTTCTTACTCCTTTCTTACCTCTTTCTTACTTCTTTCTTACTTCTTTCTTAATTCTTTCTTACTTCTTTCTTCTTTCTTCTTTCTTTCTTACTTCTTTCGTACTTCTTTCTTACTTCTTTCATACTTCTTTCTTTCTTCTTTCTTTCTTCTTTCTTCTTTCTTTCTTACTTCTTTCTTACTTCTTTCTTACTTCTTTCGTACTTCTTTCTTACTTCTTTCTTACTTCTTTCGTACTTCTTTCTTTCTTCTTTCTTACTTCTTTCTTCATTCCTTTTTACTTATTTCTTACTTCTTTCTTACTTCTTTCTTACTTCTTTCTTACTTCTTTCTTTCTTCTTTCTTCTTTCTTCTTTCTTTCTTACTTCTTTCTTACTTCTTTCATACTTCTTTCTTACTTCTTTCTTTCTTCTTTCTTACTTCTTTCTTCTTTCTTACTTCTTTCTTACTTCTTTCTTACTTCTTTCTTTCTTCTTTCTTACTTCTTTCTTTCTTCTTTCTTACTTCTTTCTTACTTCTTTCTTCATTCCTTCTTACTTCTTTCTTACTTCTTTCTTTCTTTTTTCTTACTTCATTCATACTTCTTTCTTACTTCTTTCTTACTTCTTTCCTACTTCTTTCTTACTTCTTTCTTTCTTCTTTCTTACTTCTTTCATACTTCTTTCTTACTTCTTTCTTACTTCTTTCTTCTTTCTTTCTTACTCCTTTCTTACCTCTTTCTTACTTCTTTCTTACTTCTTTCTTAATTCTTTCTTACTTCTTTCTTCTTTCTTCTTTCTTTCTTACTTCTTTCGTACTTCTTTCTTACTTCTTTCATACTTCTTTCTTTCTTCTTTCTTTCTTCTTTCTTCTTTCTTTCTTACTTCTTTCTTACTTCTTTCTTACTTCTTTCGTACTTCTTCCTTACTTCTTTCTTACTTCTTTCGTACTTCTTTCTTTCTTCTTTCTTACTTCTTTCTTCATTCCTTTTTACTTATTTCTTACTTCTTTCTTACTTCTTTCTTACTTCTTTCTTCTTTCTTCTTTCTTTCTTACTTCTTTCGTACTTCTTTCTTACTTCTTTCATACTTCTTTCTTTCTTCTTTCTTTCTTCTTTCTTCTTTCTTTCTTACTTCTTTCTTACTTCTTTCTTACTTCTTTCGTACTTCTTTCTTACTTCTTTCTTACTTCTTTCGTACTTCTTTCTTTCTTCTTTCTTACTTCTTTCTTCATTCCTTTTTACTTATTTCTTACTTCTTTCTTACTTCTTTCTTACTTCTTTCGTACTTCTTTCTTTCTTCTTTCTTACTTCTTTCTTCATTCCTTTTTACTTATTTCTTACTTCTTTCTTACTTCTTTCTTACTTCTTTCTTACTTCTTTCTTACTTCTTTCTTTCTTCTTTCTTCTTTCTTCTTTCTTTCTTACTTCTTTCTTACTTCTTTCATACTTCTTTCTTACTTCTTTCTTTCTTCTTTCTTACTTCTTTCTTCTTTCTTACTTCTTTCTTTCTTCTTTCTTACTTCTTTCTTTCTTCTTTCTTACTTCTTTCTTTCTTCTTTCTTACTTCTTTCTTACTTCTTTCTTCATTCCTTCTTAATTCTTTCTTACTTCTTTCTTTCTTTTTTCTTACTTCATTCATACTTCTTTCTTACTTCTTTCTTACTTCTTTCCTACTTCTTTCTTACTTCTTTCTTTCTTCTTTCTTACTTCTTTCATACTTCTTTCTTACTTCTTTCTTACTTCTTTCTTCTTTCTTTCTTACTCCTTTCTTACCTCTTTCTTACTTCTTTCTTACTTCTTTCTTAATTCTTTCTTACTTCTTTCTTCTTTCTTCTTTCTTTCTTACTTCTTTCGTACTTCTTTCTTACTTCTTTCATACTTCTTTCTTTCTTCTTTCTTTCTTCTTTCTTCTTTCTTTCTTACTTCTTTCTTACTTCTTTCTTACTTCTTTCGTACTTCTTTCTTACTTCTTTCTTACTTCTTTCTTTCTTTTTTCTTACTTCATTCATACTTCTTTCTTACTTCTTTCTTACTTCTTTCTTACTGCTTTCTTACTTCTTTCTTTCTTCTTTCTTCCTTCTTTCTTACTTCTTTCTTACCTCTTTCTTACTTCTTTCTTACTTCTTTCTTAATTCTTTCTAACTTCTTTCTTCTTTCTTACTTCTTTCTTTCTTCTTTCTTACTTCTTTCTTACTTCTTTCTTACTTCTTTCTTACTTCTTTCTTACTTCTTTCTTACTTCTTTCTTCTTTCTTCTTTCTTTCTTACTTCTTTCGTACTTTTTTCTTACTTCTTTCATACTTCTTTGTTTCTTCTTTCTTACTTCTTTCTTCATTCCTTCTTACTTCTTTCTTACTTCTCTCTTACTTCTTTCTTACTTCTTTCTTACTTCTTTCTTCATTCCTTCTTACTTCTTTCTTACTTCTTTCTTACTTCTTTCTTACTTATTTCTTACTTCTTTCTAACTTCTTTCTTCATTCCTTCTTACTTCTTTCTTTCTTCTTTCTTACTTCTTTCTTACTTCTTTCTTCTTTCTTTCTTACTCCTTTCTTACCTCTTTCTTACTTCTTTCTTACTTCTTTCTTACTTCTTTCTTACTTCTTTCTTCTTTCTTTCTTCTTTCTTACTTCTTTCTTACTTCTTTCTTACTTCTTTCTTACTTCTTTCTTACTTCTTTCTTACTTCTTTCTTCTTTCTTTCTTACTTCTTTCTTACTTCTTTCTTACTTCTTTCTTACTTCTTTCTTCATTCCTTTTTACTTCTTTCTTACTTCTTTCTTACTTCTTTCTTACTTCTTTCTTACTTCTTTCTTTCTTCTTTCTTCTTTCTTTCTTACTTCTTTCTTACTTCTTTCTTACTTCTTTCTTACTTCTTTCTTACTTGTTTCTTCTTTTTTTCTTAATTCTTTCTTAGTTCTTTCTTACTTCTTTCTTACTTCTTTCTTACTTCTTTCTTCATTCCTTTTTACTTATTTCTTACTTCTTTCTTACTTCTTTCTTACTTCTTTCTTTCTTCTTTCTTCTTTCTTTCTTACTTCTTTCTTGCTTCTTTCTTACTTCTTTCTTACTTCTTTCTTTCTTCTTTCTTACTTCTTTCTTTCTTCTTTCTTACTTCTTTCTTACTTCTTTCTTACTTCTTTCTTACTTCTTTCTTCATTCCTTCTTACTTCTTTCTTACTTCTTTCTTACTTCTTTCTTACTTCTTTCTTACTTCTTTCTTACTTCTTTCTTACTTCTTTCTTACTTCTTTCTTACTTCTTTCTTCATTCCTACTTACTTCTTTCTTACTTCTTTCTTACTTCTTTCTTACTTCTTTCTTACTTCTTTCTTTCTTCTTTCTTCTTTCTTTCTTACTTCTTTCTTACTTCTTTCTTTCTTACTTCTTTCTTACTTCTTTCTTACTTCTTTCTTACTTATTTCTTACTTCTTTCTAACTTCTTTCTTACTTCTTTCTTACTTCTTTCTAACTTCTATATGACTTCTTTCTTACTTCTTTCTTTCTTACTTCTTTCTTACTTCTTTCATACTTCTTTCTTTCTTCTTCCTTACTTCTTTCTTCTTTCTTTCTTACTTCTTTCTTACGTCTTTCTTAATTCTTTCTTACTTCTTTCGTACTTCTTTCTTTCTTCTTTCTTACTTCTTTCATACTTCTTTCTTACTTCTTTCTTTCTTCTTTCTTACTTCTTTCTTACTTCTTTCTTACTTCTTTCTTACTTCTTTCTTACTTCTTTCTTACTTCTTTCTAACTTCATTCTGACTTCTTTCTTAATTCTTTCTTTCTTACTTCTTTCTTACTTCTTTCATACTTCTTTCTTTCTTCTTCCTTACTTCTTTCTTCTTTCTTTCTTACTTCTTTCTTACTTCTTTCTTACTTCTTTCTTCATTCCTTCTTACTTCTTTCTTACTTCTTTCTTACTTCTTTCTTACTTATTTCTTCTTTCTTTCTTACTTCTTTCTTACTTCTTTCTTACTTCTTTCTTACTTCTTTCTTTCTTCTTTCCTACTTCTTTCTTTCTTCTTTCTTACTTCTTTCTTACTTCTTTCTTCATTCCTTCTTACTTCTTTCTTACTTCTTTCTTTCTTTTTTCTTACTTCTTTCATACTTCTTTCTTACTTCTTTCTTACTTCTTTCTTCTTTCTTTCTTCTTTCTTACTTCTTTCTTACTTCTTTCTTACTTCTTTCTTACTTCTTTCTTACTTCTTTCTTACTTCTTTCTTCTTTCTTTCTTACTTCTTTCGTACTTCTTTCTTACTTCTTTCTTACTTCTTTCTTCATTCCTTTTTACTTATTTCTTACTTCTTTCTTACTTCTTTCTTTCTTCTTTCTTCTTTCTTTCTTACTTATTTCTTACTTCTTTCTTACTTCTTTCTTACTTCTTTCTTACTTCTTTCTTTATTCCTTTTTACTTCTTTCCTACTTCTTTCTCACTTATTTCTTACTTCTTTCTTACTTCTTTCTTCTTTCTTTCTTACTTCTTTCTTACGTCTTTCTTACTTCTTTCTTACTTCTTTCGTACTTCTTTCTTTCTTCTTTCTTACTTCTTTCATACTTCTTTCTTACTTCTTTCTTTCTTCTTTCTTACTTCTTTCTTACTTCTTTCTTACTTCTTTCTTACTTCTTTCTTACTTCTTTCTTACTTCTTTCTAACTTCTTTCTGAATTCTTTCTTACTTCTTTCTTTCTTACTTCTTTCTTACTTCTTTCATACTTCTTTCTTTCTTCTTCCTTAATTCTTTCTTCTTTCTTTCTTACTTCTTTCTTACTTCTTTCTTACTTCTTTCTTCATTCCTTCTTACTTCTTTCTTACTTCTTTCTTACTTCTTTCTTACTTATTTCTTCTTTCTTTCTTACTTCTTTCTTACTTCTTTCTTACTTCTTTCTTACTTCTTTCTTTCTTCTTTCCTACTTCTTTCTTTCTTCTTTCTTACTTCTTTCTTACTTCTTTCTTCATTCCTTCTTACTTCTTTCTTACTTCTTTCTTTCTTTTTTCTTACTTCTTTCTTTCTTCTTTCTTACTTCTTTCTTACTTCTTTCTTACTTCTTTCTTACTTCTTTCTTACTTCTTTCTTCTTTCTTTCTTACTTCTTTCTTACTTCTTTCTTACTTCTTTCTTACTTCTTTCTTCATTCCTTTTTACTTATTTCTTACTTCTTTCTTACTTCTTTCTTTCTTCTTTCTTCTTTCTTTCTTACTTCTTTCTTACTTCTTTCTTACTTCTTTCTTACTTCTTTCTTACTTCTTTCTTCTTTTTTTCTTACTTCTTTCTTACTTCTTTCTTACTTCTTTCTTACTTCTTTCTTACTTCTTTCTTCATTCCTTTTTACTTATTTCTTACTTTTTTCTTTCTTCTTTCTTACTTCTTTCTTACTTCTTTCTTACTTCTTTCTTACTTCTTTCTTCATTCCTTCTTACTTCTTTCTTACTTCTTTCTTACTTCTTTCTTACTTCTTTCTACTTCTTTCTTACTTCTTTCTTTATTCCTTTTTACTTCTTTCTTCTTTCTTTCTTACTTCTTTCTTACGTCTTTCTTACTTCTTTCTTACTTCTTTCGTACTTCTTTCTTTCTTCTTTCTTACTTCTTTCTTACTTCTTTCTTACTTCTTTCTTTCTTCTTTCTTCTTTCTTTCTTACTTCTTTCTTACTTCTTTCTTACTTCTTTCTTACTTCTTTCTTACTTCTTTCTTCTTTTTTCTCACTTATTTCTTACTTCTTTCTTACTTCTTTCTTCTTTCTTTCTTACTTCTTTCTTACGTCTTTCTTACTTCTTTCTTACTTCTTTCGTACTTCTTTCTTTCTTCTTTCTTACTTCTTTCTTACTTCTTTCTTACTTCTTTCTTTCTTCTTACTTCTTTCTTACTTCTTTCTTACTTCTTTCTTATTTCTTTCTTCTTTCTTTCTTACTTCTTTCTTACTTCTTTCTTACTTCTTTCTTACTTCTTTCTTACTTCTTTCTTACTTCTTTCTAACTTCTTTCTTCATTCCTTCTTACTTCTTTCTTACTTCTTTCTTACTTCTTTCTTACTTCTTTCTTACTTCTTTCTTTCTTCTTTCTTCTTTCTTTCTTACTTCTTTCTTACTTCTTTCCTACTTCTTTCTTACTTCTTTCTTTCTTCTTTCTTACTTCTTTCTTACTTCTTTCTTACTTCTTTCTTCTTTCATTCTTACTCCTTTCTTACCTCTTTCTTACTTCTTTCTTACTTCTTTCTTACTTCTTTCTTCTTTCTTCTTTCTTTCTTACTTCTTTCTTACTTAATTCTTACTTCTTTCTTACTTCTTTCGTACTTCTTTCTTACTTCTTTCTTACTTATTTCTTACTTCTTTCTAACTTCTTTCTTACTTCTTTCTTACTTCTTTCTAACTTCTTTCTTACTTCTTTCTTACTTCTTTCTTACTTCTTTCTTTCTTACTTCTTTCTTACTTCTTTCATACTTCTTTCTTTCTTCTTTCTTACTTCTTTCTTCATTCCTTCTTACTTCTTTCTTACTTCTTTCTTACTTCTTTCTTACTTCTTTCTTACTTCTTTCTTTCTTCTTTCTTCTTTCTTTCTTACTTCTTTCTTACTTCTTTCTTACTACTTTCTTACTTATTTCTTACTTCTTTCTTACTTCTTTCATACTTCTTTCTTTCTTCTTCCTTACTTCTTTCTTTATTCCTTTTTACTTCTTTCCTACTTCTTTCTTACTTCTTTCTTACTCCTTTCTTACTTCTTTCTTCTTTCTTTCTTACTTCTTTCTTACTTCTTTCTTACTTCTTTCTTACTTCTTTAGTACTTCTTTCTTTCTTCTTTCTTACTTCTTTCTTCATTCCTTCTTACTTCTTTCTTACTTCTTTCTTACTTCTTTCTTCTTTTTTTCCTCCTTCTTTCTTACTTCTTTCTTACCTCTTTCTTACTGCTTTCTTCATTCCTTATTACTTCTTTCTTACTTCTTTCTTACTTCTTTCTTACTTCTTTCTTACTTCTTTCTTTCTTCTTTCTTACTTCTTTCTTACTTCTTTCTTTCTTCTTTCTTCTTTCTTTCATACTTCTTTCTTACTTCTTTCGTACTTCTTTCTTTCTTCTTTCTTACTTCTTTCATACTTCTTTCTTACTTCTTTCTTACGTCTTTCTTACTTCTTTCTTACTTCTTTCGTACTTCTTTCTTTCTTCTTTCTTACTTCTTTCTTACTTCTTTCTTCTTTCTTACTTCTTTCTTCTTTCTTACTTCTTTCTTACTTCTTTCTTACTTCTTTCTACTTCTTTCTTCATTCCTTCTTATTTCTTTCTTACTTCTTTCTTACTTCTTTCTTACTTCTTTCTTACTTCTTTCTTACTTCTTTCTTTCTTCTTTCTTCTTTCTTTCTTACTTCTTTCTTACTTCTTTCCAACTTCTTTCTTACTTCTTTCTTTCTTCTTTCTTACTTCTTTCATACTTCTTTCTTACTTCTTTCTTACTTCTTTCTTCTTTCTTTCTTACTCCTTTCTTACCTCTTTCTTACTTCTTTCTTACTTCTTTCTTAATTCTTTCTTACTTCTTTCTTCTTTCTTCTTTCTTTCTTACTTCTTTCGTACTTCTTTCTTACTTCTTTCATACTTCTTTCTTTCTTCTTTCTTTCTTCTTTCTTCTTTCTTTCTTACTTCTTTCTTACTTCTTTCTTACTTCTTTCGTACTTCTTTCTTTCTTCTTTCTTACTTCTTTCTTACTTCTTTCTTACTTCTTTCTTACTGCTTTCTTACTTCTTTCTTTCTTCTTTCTGCTTTCTTTCTTACTTCTTTCCTACTTCTTTCTTACTTCTTTCTTTCTTCTTTCTTACTTCTTTCATACTTCTTTCTTACTTCTTACTTCTTTCTTCTTTCTTTCTTACTCCTTTCTTACCTCTTTCTTACTTCTTTCTTACTTCTTTCTTAATTCTTTCTTACTTCTTTCTTCTTTCTTCTTTCTTTCTTACTTCTTTCGTACTTCTTTCTTACTTCTTTCATACTTCTTTCTTTCTTCTTTCTTACTTCTTTCTTCATTCCTTCTTACTTCTTTCTTACTTCTCTCTTACTTCTTTCTTACTTCTTTCTTACTTCTTTCTTCATTCCTTCTTACTTCTTTCTTACTTCTTTCTTACTTCTTTCTTACTTCTTTCTTACTTCTTTCTAACTTCTTTCTTCATTCCTTCTTACTTCTTTCTTTCTTCTTTCTTACTTCTTTCTTACTTCTTTCTTCTTTCTTTCTTACTCCTTTCTTACCTCTTTCTTACTTCTTTCTTACTTCTTTCTTACTTCTTTCTTACTTCTTTCTTCTTTCTTTCTTCTTTCTTACTCCTTTCTTACTTCTTTCTTACTTCTTTCTTACTTCTTTCTTACTTCTTTCTTACTTCTTTCTTCTTTCTTTCTTACTTCTTTCTTACTTCTTTCTTACTTCTTTCTTACTTCTTTCTTCATTCCTTTTTACTTCTTTCTTACTTCTTTCTTACTTCTTTCTTACTTCTTTCTTACTTCTTTCTTTCTTCTTTCTTCTTTCTTTCTTACTTCTTTCTTACTTCTTTCTTACTTCTTTCTTACTTCTTTCTTCTTTTTTTCTTAATTCTTTCTTAGTTCTTTCTTACTTCTTTCTTACTTCTTTCTTACTTCTTTCTTCATTCCTTTTTACTTATTTCTTACTTCTTTCTTACTTCTTTCTTACTTCTTTGTTACTTCTTTCTTCATTCCTACTTACTTCTTTCTTACTTCTTTCTTACTTCTTTCTTACTTCTTTCTTACTTCTTTCTTACTTCTTTCTTTCTTCTTTCTTCTTTCTTTCTTACTTCTTTCTTACTTCTTTCTTACTTCTTTCTTTCTTACTTCTTTCTTACTTATTTCTTACTTCTTTCTAACTTCTTTCTTACTTCTTTCTTACTTCTTTCTAACTTCTATATGACTTCTTTCTTACTTCTTTCTTTCTTACTTCTTTCTTACTTCTTTCATACTTCTTTCTTTCTTCTTCCTTACTTCTTTCTTCTTTCTTTCTTACTTCTTTCTTACTTCTTTCTTACTTCTTTCTTACTTCTTTCTTTATTCCTTTTTACTTCTTTCCTACTTCTTTCTCACTTATTTCTTACTTCTTTCTTACTTCTTTCTTCTTTCTTTCTTACTTCTTTCTTACGTCTTTCTTACTTCTTTCTTACTTCTTTCGTACTTCTTTCTTTCTTCTTTCTTACTTCTTTCATACTTCTTTCTTACTTCTTTCTTTCTTCTTTCTTACTTCTTTCTTACTTCTTTCTTACTTCTTTCTTACTTCTTTCTTACTTCTTTCTTACTTCTTTCTAACTTCTTTCTGACTTCTTTCTTACTTCTTTCTTTCTTACTTCTTTCTTACTTCTTTCATACTTCTTTCTTTCTTCTTCCTTACTTCTTTCTTCTTTCTTTCTTACTTCTTTCTTACTTCTTTCTTACTTCTTTCTTCATTCCTTCTTACTTCTTTCTTACTTCTTTCTTACTTCTTTCTTACTTATTTCTTCTTTCTTTCTTACTTCTTTCTTACTTCTTTCTTACTTCTTTCTTACTTCTTTCTTTCTTCTTTCCTACTTCTTTCTTTCTTCTTTCTTACTTCTTTCTTACTTCTTTCTTCATTCCTTCTTACTTCTTTCTTACTTCTTTCTTTCTTTTTTCTTACTTCTTTCATACTTCTTTCTTACTTCTTTCTTACTTCTTTCTTCTTTCTTTCTTCTTTCTTACTTCTTTCTTACTTCTTTCTTACTTCTTTCTTACTTCTTTCTTACTTCTTTCTTCTTTCTTTCTTACTTCTTTCTTACTTCTTTCTTACTTCTTTCTTACTTCTTTCTTCATTCCTTTTTACTTATTTCTTACTTCTTTCTTACTTCTTTCTTTCTTCTTTCTTCTTTCTTTCTTACTTCTTTCTTACTTCTTTCTTACTTCTTTCTTACTTCTTTCTTACTTCTTTCTTCTTTTTTTCTTACTTCTTTCTTAGTTCTTTCTTACTTCTTTCTTACTTCTTTCTTACTTCTTTCTTCATTCCTTTTTACTTATTTCTTACTTTTTTCTTACTTCTTTCTTACTTCTTTCTTACTTCTTTCTTTCTTCTTTCTTCTTTCTTTCTTACTTCTTTCTTACTTCTTTCTTACTTCTTTCTTATTTCTTTCTTTCTTCTTTCTTACTTCTTTCTTTCTTCTTTCTTACTTTTCTTACTTCTTTCTTACTTCTTTCTTACTTCTTTCTTCATTCCTTCTTACTTCTTTCTTACTTCTTTCTTACTTCTTTCTTACTTCTTTCTTACTTCTTTCTTACTTCTTTCTTACTTCTTTCTTACTTCTTTCTTCATTCCTACTTACTTCTTTCTTACTTCTTTCTTACTTCTTTCCTACTTCTTTCTTACTTCTTTCTTTCTTCTTTCTTCTTTCTTTCTTACTTCTTTCTTAATTCTTTCTTACTTCTTTCTTTCTTACTTCTTTCTTACTTCTTTCTTACTTCTTTCTTACTTCTTTCTTACTTCTTTCTTACTTCTTTCTTACTTCTTTCTTTATTCCTTTTTACTTCTTTCCTACTTCTTTCTCACTTATTTCTTACTTCTTTCTTACTTCTTTCTTCTTTCTTTCTTACTTCTTTCTTACGTCTTTCTTACTTCTTTCTTACTTCTTTCGTACTTCTTTCTTTCTTCTTTCTTACTTCTTTCATACTTCTTTCTTACTTCTTTCTTTCTTCTTACTTCTTTCTTACTTCTTTCTTACTTCCTTCTTACTTCTTTCTTCTTTCTTTCTTACTTCTTTCTTACTTCTTTCTTACTTCTTTCTTACTTCTTTCTTACTTCTTTCTTACTTCTTTCTAACTTCTTTCCTCATTCCTTCTTACTTCTTTCTTACTTCTTTCTTACTTCTTTCTTACTTCTTTCTTACTTCTTTCTTTCTTCTTTCTTCTTTCTTTCTTACTTCTTTCTTACTTCTTTCCTACTTCTTTCTTACTTCTTTCTTTCTTCTTTCTTACTTCTTTCTTACTTCTTTCTTACTTCTTTCTTACTTCTTTCTTCTTTCATTCTTACTCCTTTCTTACCTCTTTCTTACTTCTTTCTTACTTCTTTCTTACTTCTTTCTTACTTCTTTCTTCTTTCTTCTTTCTTTCTTACTTCTTTCTTACTTAATTCTTACTTCTTTCTTACTTCTTTTGTACTTCTTTCTTACTTCTTTCTTACTTCTTTCTTACTTCTTTGTTCTTTCTTTCTTTCTTCTTACTTTCTTCTTTCTTACTTCTTTCTTACTTCTTTCTTACTTCTTTCTAACTTCTTTTTTCTTTCTTTCTTACTTCTTTCTTACTTCTTTCATACTTCGTTCTTTCTTCTTTCCTACTTCTTTCTTCATTCCTTCTTACTTCTTTCTTACTTCTTTATTACTTCTTTCTTACTTCTTTCTTACTCCTTTCTTTCTTCTTTCTTCTTTCTTTCTTACTTCTTTCTTTCTTCTTTCATACTTCTTTCTTACTTCTTTCTTTCTTCTTTCTTACTTCTTTCTTCATTCCTTCTTACTTCTTTCTTACTTCTTTCTTACTTCTTTCTTCTTTTTTTCTTACTTCTTTCTTACTTCTTTCTTACCTCTTTCTTACTTCTTTCTTTCTTCTTTCTTCTTTCTTCTTTCTTCTTTCTTTCTTACTTCTTTCTTACTTCTTTCATACTTCTTTCTTACTTCTTTCTTTCTTCTTTCTTACTTCTTTCTTCTTTCTTACTTCTTTCTTACTTCTTTCTTACTTCTTTCTTTCTTCTTTCTTACTTCTTTCTTTCTTCTTTCTTACTTCTTTCTTACTTCTTTCTTCATTCCTTCTTACTTCTTTCTTACTTCTTTCTTTCTTTTTTCTTACTTCTTTCATACCTCTTTCTTACTTCTTTCTTTCTTCTTTCTTCTTTCTTTCTTACTTCTTTCTTACTTCTTTCGTACTTCTTTCTTTCTTCTTTCTTACTTCTTTCATACTTCTTTCTTACTTCTTTCTTACGTCTTTCTTACTTCTTTCTTACTTCTTTCGTACTTCTTTCTTTCTTCTTTCTTACTTCTTTCTTACTTCTTTCTCCTTTCTTTCTTACTTCTTTCTTCTTTCTTACTTCTTTCTTACTTCTCTCTTACTTCTTTCTAACTTCTTTCTTCATTCCTTCTTATTTCTTTCTTACTTCTTTCTTACTTCTTTCTTACTTCTTTCTTACTTCTTTCTTACTTCTTTCTTTCTTCTTTCTTCTTTCTTTCTTACTTCTTTCTTACTTCTTTCCTACTTCTTTCTTACTTCTTTCTTTCTTCTTTCTTACTTCTTTCATACTTCTTTCTTACTTCTTTCTTACTTCTTTCTTCTTTCTTTCTTACTCCTTTCTTACCTCTTTCTTACTTCTTTCTTACTTCTTTCTTAATTCTTTCTTACTTCTTTCTTCTTTCTTCTTTCTTTCTTACTTCTTTCGTACTTCTTTCTTACTTCTTTCATACTTCTTTCTTTCTTCTTTCTTTCTTCTTTCTTCTTTCTTTCTTACTTCTTTCTTACTTCTTTCTTACTTCTTTCGTACTTCTTTCTTTCTTCTTTCTTACTTCTTTCTTTCTTCTTTCTTACTTCTTTCATACTTCTTTCTTACTTCTTTCTTACTTCTTTCTTCTTTCTTTCTTACTCCTTTCTTACCTCTTTCTTACTTCTTTCTTACTTCTTTCTTAATTCTTTCTTACTTCTTTCTTCTTTCTTCTTTCTTTCTTACTTCTTTCGTACTTCTTTCTTACTTCTTTCATACTTCTTTCTTTCTTCTTTCTTACTTCTTTCTTCATTCCTTCTTACTTCTTTCTTACTTCTCTCTTACTTCTTTCTTACTTCTTTCTTACTTCTTTCTTCATTCCTTCTTACTTCTTTCTTACTTCTTTCTTACTTCTTTCTTACTTATTTCTTACTTCTTTCTAACTTCTTTCTTCATTCCTTCTTACTTCTTTCTTTCTTCTTTCTTACTTCTTTCTTACTTCTTTCTTCTTTCTTTCTTACTCCTTTCTTACCTCTTTCTTACTTCTTTCTTACTTCTTTCTTACTTCTTTCTTACTTCTTTCTTCTTTCTTTCTTCTTTCTTACTTCTTTCTTACTTCTTTCTTACTTCTTTATTACTTCTTTCTTACTTCTTTCTTACTTCTTTCTTCTTTCTTTCTTACTTCTTTCTTACTTCTTTCTTCTTTCTTACTTCTTTCTTCATTCCTTTTTACTTCTTTCTTTCTTCTTTCTTCTTTCTTTCTTACTTCTTTCATACTTCTTTCTTACTTCTTTCTTACTTCTTTCTTACTTCTTTCTTCTTTTTTTCTTACTTCTTTCTTACTTCTTTCTTAGTTCTTTCTTACTTCTTTCTTACTTCTTTCTTCATTCCTTTTTACTTATTTCTTACTTCTTTCTTACTTCTTTCTTACTTCTTTCTTACTTCTTTCTTTCTTCTTTCTTCTTTCTTTCTTACTTCTTTCTTGCTTCTTTCTTACTTCTTTCTTACTTCTTTCTTTCTTCTTTCTTACTTCTTTCTTTCTTCTTTCTTACTTTTTTCTTACTTCTTTCTTACTTCTTTCTTCTTTCTTCATTCATTCTTACTTCTTTCTTACTTCTTTCTTACTTCCTTCTTGCTTCTTTCTTACTTCTTTCTTACTTCTTTCTTACTTCTTTCTTCATTCCTACTTACTTCTTTCTTACTTCTTTCTTAATTCTTTCCTACTTCTTTCTTACTTCTTTCTTATTTCTTTCTTCTTTCTTTCTTAATTCTTTCTTAATTCTTTCTTACTTCTTTCTTTCTTACTTCTTTCTTACTTCTTTCTTACTTCTTTCTTACTTCTTTCTTACTTCTTTCTTACTTCTTTCTTACTTCTTTCTTACTTCTTTCTTACTTCTTTCTTTATTCCTTTTTACTTCTTTCCTACTTCTTTCTCACTTATTTCTTACTTCTTTCTTACTTCTTTCTTCTTTATTTCTTACTTCTTTCTTACGTCTTTCTTACTTCTTTCTTACTTCTTTCGTACTTCTTTCTTTCTTCTTTCTTACTTCTTTCATACTTCTTTCTTACTTCTTTCTTTCTTACTTCTTTCTTACTTCTCTCTTACTTCTTTCTTACTTCTTTCTTCTTTCTTTCTTACTTCTTTCTTACTTCTTTCTTACTTCTTTCTTACTTCTTTCTTACTTCTTTCTTACTTCTTTCGTACTTCTTTCTTTCTTCTTTCTTACTTCTTTCTTACTTCTTTCTTACTTCTTTCTTACTTCTTTCTTACTTCTTTCTTTCTTCTTTCTTCTTTCTTTCTTACTTCTTTCTTACTTCTTTCCTACTTCTTTCTTACTTCTTTCTTTCTTCTTTCTTACTTCTTTCATACTTCTTTCTTACTTCTTTCTTACTTCTTTCTTCTTTCTTTCTTACTCCTTTCTTACCTCTTTCTTACTTCTTTCTTACTTCTTTCTTAATTCTTTCTTACTTCTTTCTTCTTTCTTCTTTCTTTCTTACTTCTTTCGTACTTCTTTCTTACTTCTTTCATACTTCTTTCTTTCTTCTTTCTTACTTCTTTCTTCATTCCTTCTTACTTCTTTCTTACTTCTCTCTTACTTCTTTCTTACTTCTTTCTTACTTCTTTCTTCATTCCTTCTTACTTCTTTCTTACTTCTTTCTTACCTCTTTCTTACTTATTTCTTACTTCTTTCTAACTTCTTTCTTCATTCCTTCTTACTTCTTTCTTTCTTCTTTCTTACTTCTTTCTTACTTCTTTCTTCTTTCTTTCTTACTCCTTTCTTATCTCTTTCTTACTTCTTTCTTACTTCTTTCTTACTTCTTTCTTACTTCTTTCTTCTTTCTTTCTTCTTTCTTACTTCTTTCTTACTTCTTTCTTACTTCTTTCTTACTTCTTTCTTACTTCTTTCTTACTTCTTTCTTCTTTCTTTCTTACTTCTTTCTTACTTCTTTCTTACTTCTTTCTTACTTCTTTCTTCATTCCTTTTTACTTCTTTCTTTCTTCTTTCTTCTTTCTTTCTTACTTCTTTCTTACTTCTTTCTTACTTCTTTCTTACTTCTTTCTTACTTCTTTCTTACTTCTTTCTTCTTTTTTTCTTACTTCTTTCTTACTTCTTTCTTAGTTCTTTCTTACTTCTTTCTTACTTCTTTCTTCATTCCTTTTTACTTATTTCTTACTTCTTTCTTACTTCTTTCTTACTTCTTTCTTACTTCTTTCTTTCTTCTTTCTTCTTTCTTTCTTACTTCTTTCTTGCTTCTTTCTTACTTCTTTCTTACTTCTTTCTTTCTTCTTTCTTACTTCTTTCTTTCTTCTTTCTTACTTCTTTCTTACTTCTTTCTTACTTCTTTCTTACTTCTTTCTTACTTCTTTCTTGCTTCTTTCTTACTTCTTTCTCACTTCTTTCTTACTTCTTTCTTCATTCCTACTTACTTCTTTCTTACTTCTTTCTTACTTCTTTCCTACTTCTTTCTTACTTCTTTCTTTCTTCTTTCTTCTTTCTTTCTTAATTCTTTCTTAATTCTTTCTTACTTCTTTCTTTCTTACTTCTTTCTTACTTCTTTCTTACTTCTTTCTTACTTCTTTCTTACTTCTTTCTTACTTCTTTCTTACTTCTTTCATACTTCTTTCTTTATTCCTTTTTACTTCTTTCCTACTTCTTTCTCACTTATTTCTTACTTCTTTCTTACTTCTTTCTTCTTTCTTTCTTACTTCTTTCTTACGTCTTTCTTACTTCTTTCTTACTTCTTTCGTACTTCTTTCTTTCTTCTTTCTTACTTCTTTCAAACTTCTTTCTTACTTCTTTCTTTCTTACTTCTTTCTTACTTCTCTCTTACTTCTTTCTTACTTCTTTCTTCTTTCTTTCTTACTTCTTTCTTACTTCTTTCTTACTTCTTTCTTACTTCTTTCTTACTTCTTTCTTACTTCTTTCTTACTTCTTTCTTACTTCTTTCTTACTTCTTTCTTACTTCTTTCTTACTTCTTTCTAACTTCTTTCTTCATTCCTTCTTACTTCTTTCTTACTTCTTTCTTACTTCTTTCTTACTTCTTTCTTACTTCTTTCTTTCTTCTTTCTTCTTTCTTTCTTAATTCTTTCTTACTTCTTTCCTACTTCTTTCTTACTTCTTTCTTTCTTCTTTCTTACTTCTTTCTTACTTCTATCTTACTTCTTTCTTACTTCTTTCTTCTTTCATTCTTACTCCTTTCTTACCTCTTTCTTACTTAATTCTTACTTCTTTCTTACTTCT
This sequence comes from Columba livia, assembly GCF_036013475.1. NCBI lineage: Eukaryota > Metazoa > Chordata > Aves > Columbiformes > Columbidae > Columba > Columba livia. Next base: position 398,242 of record NW_027043066.1, read on the forward strand.
TTCTTACTTCTTTCTTCTTTCTTTCTTACTTCTTTCTTACTTAATTCTTACTTCTTTCTTACTTCTTTCGTACTTCTTTCTTACTTCTTTCTTACTTCTTTCTTACCTCTTTGTTCTGTCTTTCTTTCTTCTTACATTCTTCTTTCTTACTTCTTTCTTACTTCTTTCTTAATTCTTTCTAACTTCTTTTTTCTTCTTTCTTACTTCTTTCTTACTTCTTTCTTACTTCTTTCTTACTTATTTCTTACTTCTTTCTAACTTCTTTCTTACTTCTTTCTTACTTCTTTCTAACTCCTTTCTTACTTCTTTCTTACTTCTTTCTTACTTCTTTCTTTCTTACTTCTTTCTTACTTCTTTCATACTTCTTTCTTTCTTCTTTCTTACTTCTTTCTTCATTCCTTCTTACTTCTTTCTTACTTCTTTCTTACTTCTTTCTTACTTCTTTCTTACTTCTTTCTTTCTTCTTTCTTCTTCCTTTCTTACTTCTTTCTTACTTCTTTCTTACTTCTTTCTTACTTCTTTCTTTCTTACTTCTTTCTTACTTCTTTCTTACTTCTTTCTTACTTATTTCTTACTTCTTTCTTACTTCTTTCTTACTTCTTTCATACTTCTTTCTTTCTTCTTCCTTACTTCTTTCTTTATTCCTTTTTACTTCTTTCCTACTTCTTTCTTACTTCTTTCTTACTCCTTTCTTACTTCTTTAGTACTTCTTTCTTTCTTCTTTCTTACTTCTTTCTTCATTCCTTCTTACTTCTTTCTTACTTCTTTCTTACTTCTTTCTTCTTTTTTTCTTACTTCTTTCTTATTTCTTTCTTACCTCTTTCTTACTTCTTTCTTCATTCCTTTTTACTTATTTCTTACTTCTTTCTTACTTCTTTCTTACTTCTTTCTTACTTCTTTCTTTCTTCTTTCTTCTTTCTTCTTTCTTTCTTACTTCTTTCTTACTTCTTTCATACTTCTTTCTTACTTCTTTCTTTCTTCTTTCTTACTTCTTTCTTCTTTCTTACTTCTTTCTTACTTCTTTCTTTCTTCTTTCTTACTTCTTTCTTCTTTCTTACTTCTTTCTTACTTCTTTCTTACTTCTTTCTTACTTCTTTCTTTCTTCTTTCTTACTTCTTTCTTCTTTCTTACTTCTTTCTTTCTTTTTTCTTACTTCTTTCATACTTCTTTCTTACTTCTTTCTTACTTCTTTCTTCTTTCTTTCTTCTTTCTTACTTCTGTCTTACTTCTTTCTTACTTCTTTCTTACTTCTTTCTTACTTCTTTCTTTCTTCTTTCTTCTTTCTTTCTTACTTCTTTCTTACTTCTTTCGTACTTCTTTCTTTCTTCTTTCTTACTTCTTTCATACTTCTTTCTTACTTCTTTCTTACGTCTTTCTTACTTCTTTCTTACTTCTTTCGTACTTCTTTCTTTCTTCTTTCTTACTTCTTTCTTACTTCTTTCTTCTTTCTTTCTTACTTCTTTCTTCTTTCTTACTTCTTTCTTACTTTTTTCTTACTTCTTTCTAACTTCTTTCTTCATTCCTTCTTATTTCTTTCTTACTTCTTTCTTACTTCTTTCTTACTTCTGTCTTACTTCTTTCTTACTTCTTTCTTTCTTCTTTCTTCTTTCTTTCTTACTTCTTTCTTACTTCTTTTTACTTCTTTCCTACTTCTTTCTCACTTATTTCTTACTTCTTTCTTTCTTATTTCTTACTTCTTTCATACTTCTTTCTTACTTCTTTCTTACTTCTTTCTTCTTTCTTTCTTACTCCTTTCTTACCTCTTTCTTACTTCTTTCTTACTTCTTTCTTAATTCTTTCTTACTTCTTTCTTCTTTCTTCTTTCTTTCTTACTTCTTTCGTACTTCTTTCTTACTTCTTTCATACTTCTTTCTTTCTTCTTTCTTTCTTCTTTCTTCTTTCTTTCTTACTTCTTTCTTACATATTTCTTACTTCTTTCGTACTTCTTTCTTTCTTCTTTCTTACTTCTTTCTTACTTCTTTCTTACTTCTTTCTTACTTCTTTCTTACTTCTTTCTTTCTTCTTTCTTCTTTCTTTCTTACTTCTTTCTTACTTCTTTCCTACTTCTTTCTTACTTCTTTCTTTCTTCTTTCTTACTTCTTTCATACTTCTTTCTTACTTCTTTCTTACTTCTTTCTTCTTTCTTTCTTACTCCTTTCTTACCTCTTTCTTACTTCTTTCTTACTTCTTTCTTAATTCTTTCTTACTTCTTTCTTCTTTCTTCTTTCTTTCTTACTTCTTTCGTACTTCTTTCTTACTTCTTTCTTACTTATTTCTTACTTCTTTCTAACTTCTTTCTTCATTCCTTCTTACTTCTTTCTTTCTTCTTTCTTACTTCTTTCTTACTTCTTTCTTCTTTCTTTCTTACTCCTTTCTTACCTCTTTCTTACTTCTTTCTTACTTCTTTCTTACTTCTTTCTTACTTCTTTCTTCTTTCTTTCTTCTTTCTTACTTCTTTCTTACTTCTTTCTTACTTCTTTCTTACTTCTTTCTTACTTCTTTCTTACTTCTTTCTTCTTTCTTTCTTACTTCTTTCTTACTTCTTTCTTTCTTCTTTCTTCTTTCTTTCTTACTTCTTTCTTACTTCTTTCTTACTTCTTTCTTACTTCTTTCTTCTTTTTTTCTTACTTCTTTCTTAGTTCTTTCTTACTTCTTTCTTACTTCTTTCTTACTTCTTTCTTCATTCCTTTTTACTTATTTCTTACTTCTTTCTTGCTTCTTTCTTACTTCTTTCTTACTTCTTTCTTTCTTCTTTCTTACTTCTTTCTTCATTCCTTCTTACTTCTTTCTTACTTCTTTCTTACTTCTTTCTTACTTCTTTCTTCATTCCTTCTTACTTCTTTCTTACTTCTTTCTTACTTCTTTCTTACTTATTTCTTACTTCTTTCTTACTTCTTTCTTACTTCTTTCTTACTTCTTTCTTCATTCCTACTTACTTCTTTCTTACTTCTTTCTTACTTCTTTCTTACTTCTTTCTTACTTCTTTCTTTCTTCTTTCTTCTTTCTTTCTTACTTCTTTCTTACTTCTTTCTTACTTCTTTCTTTCTTACTTCTTTCTTACTTCTTTCTTACTTCTTTCTTACTTATTTCTTACTTCTTTCTAACTTCTTTCTTACTTCTTTCTTACTTCTTTCTAACTTCTATATGACTTCTTTCTTACTTCTTTCTTTCTTACTTCTTTCTTACTTCTTTCATACTTCTTTCTTTCTTCTTCCTTACTTCTTTCTTCTTTCTTTCTTACTTCTTTCTTACTTCTTTCTCACTTCTTTCTTACTTCTTTCTTACTTCTTTCTTTATTCCTTTTTACTTCTTTCCTACTTCTTTCTCACTTATTTCTTACTTCTTTCTTACTTCTTTCTTCTTTCTTTCTTACTTCTTTCTTACGTCTTTCTTACTTCTTTCTTACTTCTTTCGTACTTCTTTCTTTCTTCTTTCTTACTTCTTTCATACTTCTTTCTTACTTCTTTCATACTTCTTTCTTACTTCTTTCTTCATTCCTTCTTACTTCTTTCTTACTTCTTTATTCATTCCTTCTTACTTCTTTCTTACTTCTTTCTTACTTCTTTCTTACTTATTTCTTACTTCTTTCTAACTTCTTTCTTCATTCCTTCTTACTTCTTTCTTTCTTCTTTCTTACTTCTTTCTTACTTCTTTCTTCTTTATTTCTTCTTTCTTACTTCTTCCTTACTTCTTTCTTACTTCTTTCTTACTTCTTTCTTTCTTACTTCTTTCTTACTTCTTTCTTACTTCTTTCTTTCTTCTTTCTTACTTCTTTCTTTCTTCTTTCTTACTTCTTTCTTACTTCTTTCTTACTTCTTTCTTACTTCTTTCTTACTTCTTTCTTCATTCCTTTTTACTTATTTCTTACTTTTTTCTTACTTCTTTCTTACTTCTTTCTTACTTCTTTCTTACTTCTTTCTTACTTCTTTCTTACTTCTTTCTTACTTCTTTCTTCTTTTTTTCTTACTTCTTTCTTACTTCTTTCTTACATCTTTCTTACTTCTTTCTTACTTCTTTCTTCATTCCTTTTTACTTATTTCTTACTTTTTTCTTACTTCTTTCTTACTTCTTTCTTACTTCTTTCTTTCTTCTCTCTTCTTTCTTTCTTACTTCTTTCTTACTTCTTTCTTACTTCTTTCTTACTTCTTTCTTTCTTCTTTCTTACTTCTTTCTTTCTTCTTTCTTACTTCTTTCTTACTTCTTTCTTACTTCTTTCTTACTTCTTTCTTCATTCCTTCTTACTTCTTTCTTACTTCTTTCTTACTTCTTTCTTACTTCTTTCTTACTTCTTTCTTACTTCTTTCTTACTTCTTTCTTCATTCCTACTTACTTCTTTCTTACTTCTTTCTTACTTCTTTCTTACTTCTTTCTTTCTTCTTTCTTCTTTCTTTCTTACTTCTTTCTTAATTCTTTCTTACTACTTTCTTTCTTACTTCTTTCTTACTTCTTTCTTACTTCTTTCTTTCTTCTTTCTTACTTCTTTCTTTCTTCTTTCTTACTTCTTTCTTACTTCTTTCTTACTTCTTTCTTACTTCTTTCTTCATTCCTTCTTACTTCTTTCTTACTTCTTTCTTACTTCTTTCTTACTTCTTTCTTACTTCTTTCTTACTTCTTTCTTACTTCTTTCTTCATTCCTACTTACTTCTTTCTTACTTCTTTCTTACTTCTTTCTTACTTCTTTCTTTCTTCTTTCTTCTTTCTTTCTTACTTCTTTCTTAATTCTTTCTTACTTCTTTCTTTCTTACTTCTTTCTTACTTCTTTCTTACTTCTTTCTTACTTCTTTCTTACTTCTTTCTTACTTCTTTCTTACTTCTTTCTTCTTTCTTTCTTACTTCTTTCTTACGTCTTTCTTACTTCTTTCTTACTTCTTTCGTGCTTCTTTCTTACTTATTTCTTACTTCTTTCATACTTCTTTCTTACTTCTTTCTTTCTTCTTTCTTACTTCTTTCTTACTTCTTTCTTACTTCTTTCTTACTTCTTTCTTCTTTCTTTCTTACTTCTTTCTTACGTCTTTCTTACTTCTTTCTTACTTCTTTCGTACTTCTTTCTTTCTTCTTTCTTACTTCTTTCATACTTCTTTCTTACTTCTTTCATACTTCTTTCTTACTTCTTTCTTCATTCCTTCTTACTTCTTTCTTACTTCTTTATTCATTCCTTCTTACTTCTTTCTTACTTCTTTCTTACTTCTTTCTTACTTCTTTCTTACTTCTTTCTTACTTATTTCTTACTTCTTTCTAACTTCTTTCTTCATTCCTTCTTACTTCTTTCTTTCTTCTTTCTTACTTCTTTCTTACTTCTTTCTTCTTTATTTCTTCTTTCTTACTTCTTTCTTACTTCTTTCTTTCTTCTTTCTTCTTTCTTTCTTACTTCTTTCTTACTTCTTTCTTACTTCTTTCTTACTTCTTTCTTTCTTACTTCTTTCTTACTTCTTTCTTACTTCTTTCTTTCTTCTTTCTTACTTCTTTCTTTCTTCTTTCTTACTTCTTTCTTACTTCTTTCTTACTTCTTTCTTACTTCTTTCTTACTTCTTTCTTCATTCCTTTTTACTTATTTCTTACTTTTTTCTTACTTCTTTCTTACTTCTTTCTTACTTCTTTCTTACTTCTTTCTTACTTCTTTCTTCTTTTTTTCTTACTTCTTTCTTACTTCTTTCTTACATCTTTCTTACTTCTTTCTTACTTCTTTCTTCATTCCTTTTTACTTATTTCTTACTTTTTTCTTACTTCTTTCTTACTTCTTTCTTACTTCTTTCCTTCTTCTTTCTTCTTTCTTTCTTACTTCTTTCTTACTTCTTTCTTACTTCTTTCTTACTTCTTTCTTACTTCTTTCTTTCTTCTTTCTTCTTTCTTTCTTACTTCTTTCTTACTTCTTTCCTACTTCTTTCTTACTTCTTTCTTTCTTCTTTCTTACTTCTTTCATACTTCTTTCTTACTTCTTTCTTACTTCTTTCTTCTTTCTTTCTTACTCCTTTCTTACTTCTTTCTTAATTCTTTCTTACTTCTTTCTTCTTTCTTCTTTCTTTCTTACTTCTTTCGTACTTCTTTCTTACTTCTTTCTTACTTATTTCTTACTTCTTTCTAACTTCTTTCTTCATTCCTTCTTACTTCTTTCTTTCTTCTTTCTTACTTCTTTCTTACTTCTTTCTTCTTTCTTTCTTACTCCTTTCTTACCTCTTTCTTACTTCTTTCTTACTTCTTTCTTACTTCTTTCTTACTTCTTTCTTCTTTCTTTCTTCTTTCTTACTTCTTTCTTACTTCTTTCTTACTTCTTTCTTACTTCTTTCTTACTTCTTTCTTCTTTCTTTCTTACTTCTTTCTTACTTCTTTCTTTCTTCTTTCTTCTTTCTTTCTTACTTCTTTCTTACTTCTTTCTTACTTCTTTCTTACTTCTTTCTTCTTTTTTTCTTACTTCTTTCTTAGTTCTTTCTTACTTCTTTCTTACTTCTTTCTTACTTCTTTCTTACTTCTTTCTTTCTTCTTTCTTCTTTCTTTCTTACTTCTTTCTTGCTTCTTTCTTACTTCTTTCTTACTTCTTTCTTTCTTCTTTCTTACTTCTTTCTTTCTTCTTTCTTACTTCTTTCTTACTTCTTTCTTACTTCTTTCTTCATTCCTTCTTACTTCTTTCTTACTTCTTTCTTACTTCTTTCTTACTTATTTCTTACTTCTTTCTTACTTCTTTCTTACTTCTTTCTTACTTCTTTCTTCATTCCTACTTACTTCTTTCTTACTTCTTTCTTACTTCTTTCTTACTTCTTTCTTACTTCTTTCTTTCTTATTTCTTCTTTCTTTCTTACTTCTTTCTTACTTCTTTCTTACTTCTTTCTTTCTTACTTCTTTCTTACTTCTTTCTTACTTCTTTCATAATTATTTCTTACTTCTTTCTAACTTCTTTCTTACTTCTTTCTTACTTCTTTCTAACTTCTATATGACTTCTTTCTTACTTCTTTCTTTCTTACTTCTTTCTTACTTCTTTCTCACTTCTTTCTTACTTCTTTCTTACTTCTTTCTTTATTCCTTTTTACTTCTTTCCTACTTCTTTCTCACTTATTTCTTACTTCTTTCTTACTTCTTTCTTCTTTCTTTCTTACTTCTTTCTTACGTCTTTCTTACTTCTTTCTTAATTCTTTCGTACTTCTTTCTTTCTTCTTTCTTACTTCTTTCATACTTCTTTCTTACTTCTTTCATACTTCTTTCTTACTTCTTTCTTCATTCCTTCTTACTTCTTTCTTACTTCTTTATTCATTCCTTCTTACTTCTTTCTTACTTCTTTCTTACTTAATTCTTACTTATTTCTTACTTCTTTCTAACTTCTTTCTTCATTCCTTCTTACTTCTTTCTTTCTTCTTTCTTACTTCTTTCTTACTTCTTTATCTTTATTTCTTCTTTCTTACTTCTTTCTTACTTCTTTCTTACTTCTTTCTTACTTCTTTCTTTCTTCTTTCTTCTTTCTTTCTTACTTCTTTCTTACTTCTTTCTTACTTCTTTCTTACTTCTTTCTTTCTTACTTCTTTCTTACTTCTTTCTTACTTCTTTCTTTCTTCTTTCTTACTTCTTTCTTTCTTCTTTCTTACTTCTTTCTTACTTCTTTCTTACTTCTTTCTTACTTCTTTCTTACTTCTTTCTTCATTCCTTTTTACTTATTTCTTACTTTTTTCTTACTTCTTTCTTACTTCTTTCTTACTTCTTTCTTACTTCTTTCTTACTTCTTTCTTCTTTTTTTCTTACTTCTTTCTTACTTCTTTCTTACATCTTTCTTACTTCTTTCTTACTTCTTTCTTCATTCCTTTTTACTTATTTCTTACTTTTTTCTTACTTCTTTCTTACTTCTTTCTTACTTCTTTCCTTCTTCTTTCTTCTTTCTTTCTTACTTCTTTCTTACTTCTTTCTTACTTCTTTCTTACTTCTTTCTTTCTTCTTTCTTACTTCTTTCTTTCTTCTTTCTTACTTCTTTCTTACTTCTTTCTTACTTCTTTCTTACTTCTTTCTTCATTCCTTCTTACTTCTTTCTTACTTCTTTCTTACTTCTTTCTTACTTCTTTCTTACTTCTTTCTTACTTCTTTCTTACTTCTTTCTTCATTCCTACTTACTTCTTTCTTACTTCTTTCTTACTTCTTTCTTACTTCTTTCTTTCTTCTTTCTTCTTTCTTTCTTACTTCTTTCTTAATTCTTTCTTACTTCTTTCTTTCTTACTTCTTTCTTACTTCTTTCTTACTTCTTTCTTTCTTTTTTCTTACTTCTTTCTTTCTTCTTTCTTACTTCTTTCTTACTTCTTTCTTACTTCTTTCTTACTTCTTTCTTCATTCCTTCTTACTTCTTTCTTACTTCTTTCTTACTTCTTTCTTACTTCTTTCTTACTTCTTTCTTACTTCTTTCTTACTTCTTTCTTACTTCTTTCTTCATTCCTACTTACTTCTTTCTTACTTCTTTCTTACTTCTTTCTTACTTCTTTCTTTCTTCTTTCTTCTTTCTTTCTTACTTCTTTCTTAATTCTTTCTTACTTCTTTCTTTCTTACTTCTTTCTTACTTCTTTCTTACTTCTTTCTTACTTCTTTCTTACTTCTTTCTTACTTCTTTCTTACTTCTTTCTTCTTTCTTTCTTACTTCTTTCTTACGTCTTTCTTACTTCTTTCTTACTTCTTTCGTACTTCTTTCTTACTTATTTCTTACTTCTTTCATACTTCTTTCTTACTTCTTTCTTTCTTCTTTCTTACTTCTTTCTTACTTCTTTCTTACTTCTTTCTTACTTCTTTCTTCTTTCTTTCTTACTTCTTTCTTACTTCTTTCTTACTTCTTTCTTTCTTCTTTCTTACTTCTTTCTTACTTCTTTCTTACTTCTTTCTTACTTCTTTCTTACTTCTTTCTTCATTCCTTTTTACTTATTTCTTACTTTTTTCTTACTTCTTTCTTACTTCTTTCTTACTTCTTTCTTACTTCTTTCTTACTTCTTTCTTACTTCTTTCTTCTTTTTTTCTTACTTCTTTCTTACTTCTTTCTTACATCTTTCTTACTTCTTTCTTACTTCTTTCTTCATTCCTTTTTACTTATTTCTTACTTTTTTCTTACTTATTTCTTACTTCTTTCTTACTTCTTTCTTACTTCTTTCTTTCTTCTTTCTTCTTTCTTTCTTACTTCTATCTTACTTGTTTCTTAATTCTTTCTTACTTCTTTCTTACTTCTTTCTTCATTCTTTATTACTTCTTTCTTACTTCTTTCTTACTTCTTTCTTACTTCTTTCTTACTTCTTTCTTCATTCCTTATTACTTCTTTCTTACTTCTTTCTTACTTCTTTCTTACTTCTTTCTTTCTTCTTTCTTCTTTCTTTCTTACTTCTTTCTTAATTCTTTCTTACTTCTTTCTTTCTTACTTCTTTCTTACTTCTTTCTTACTTCTTTCTTACTTCTTTCTTACTTCTTTCTTACTTCTTTCTTACTTCTTTCTTACTTCTTTCTTACTTCTTTCTTACTTCTTTCTTACTTCTTTCTTTATTCCTTTTTACTTCTTTCCTACTTCTTTCTCACTTATTTCTTACTTCTTTCTTATTTCTTTCTTCTTTCTTTCTTACTTCTTTCTTACGTCTTTCTTACTTCTTTCTTACTTCTTTCGTACTTCTTTCTTTCTTCTTTCTTACTTCTTTCATACTTCTTTCTTACTTCTTTCTTTCTTCTTTCTTACTTCTTTCTTACTTCTTTCTTACTTCTTTCTTACTTCTTTCTTCTTTCTTTCTTACTTCTTTCTTACTTCTTTCTTACTTCTTTCTTACTTCTTTCTTACTTCTTTCTTACTTCTTTCTAACTTCTTTCTTCATTCCTTCTTACTTCTTTCTTACTTCTTTCTTACTTCTTTCTTACTTCTTTCTTACTTCTTTCTTTCTTCTTTCTTCTTTCTTTCTTACTCCTTTCTTACCTCTTTCTTACTTCTTTCTTACTTCTTTCTTACTTCTTTCTTCTTTCTTCTTTCTTTCTTACTTCTTTCTTACTTCTTTCTTACTTCTTTCTTACTTCTTTCGTACTTCTTTCTTACTTCTTTCTTCTTTCTTCTTTCTTTCTTACTTCTTTCTTACTTCTTTCCTACTTCTTTCTTACTTCTTTCTTTCTTCTTTCTTACTTCTTTCTTACTTCTTTCTTACTTCTTTCTTACTTCTTTCTTCTTTCTTACTCCTTTCTTACCTCTTTCTTACTTCTTTCTTACTTCTTTCTTACTTCTTTCTTACTTCTTTCTTCTTTCTTCTTTCTTTCTTACTTCTTTCTTACTTCTTTCTTACTTCTTTCTTACTTCTTTCGTACTTCTTTCTTACTTCTTTCTTACTTCTTTGTTCTTTCTTTCTTTCTTCTTACTTTCTTCTTTCTTACTTCTTTCTTATTTCTTTCTTACTTATTTCTTACTTCTTTCTTACTTCTTTCTTACTTCTTTCATACTTCTTTCTTTCTTCTTCCTTACTTCTTTCTTTATTCCTTTTTACTTCTTTCCTACTTCTTTCTTACTTCTTTCTTACTCCTTTCTTACTTCTTTCTTCTTTCTTTCTTACTTCTTTCTTACTTCTTTCTTACTTCTTTCTTACTTCTTTCTTACTTATTTCTTTATTCCTTTTTACTTCTTTCCTACTTCTTTCTTACTTCTTTCTTACTCCTTTCTTACTTCTTTCTTCTTTCTTTCTTACTTCTTTCTTACTTCTTTCTTACTTCTTTCTTACTTCTTTAGTACTTCTTTCTTTCTTCTTTCTTACTTCTTTCTTCATTCCTTCTTACTTCTTTCTTACTTCTTTCTTATTTCTTTCTTCTTTTCTCCTTACTTCTTTCTTACTTATTTCTTACTTCTTTCTTACTTCTTTCTTCATTCCTTTTTACTTATTTCTTACTTCTTTCTTACTTCTTTCTTACTTCTTTCTTACTTCTTTCTTTCTTCTTTCTTCTTTCTTTCTTACTTCTTTCTTACTTCTTTCTTACTTCTTTCTTACTTCTTTCTTTCTTCTTTCTTACTTCTTTCTTTCTTCTTTCTTACTTCTTTCTTACTTCTTTCTTCATTCCTTCTTACTTCTTTCTTACTTCTTTCTTTCTTTTTTCTTACTTCTTTCATACTTCTTTCTTACTTCTTTCTTACTTCTTTCTTCTTTCTTTCTTCTTTCTTACTTCTTTCTTACTTCTTTCTTACTTCTTCCTTACTTCTTTCTTTCTTCTTTCTTACTTCTTTCTTTCTTCTTTCTTACTTCTTTCTTACTTCTTTCTTACTTCTTTCTTACTTCTTTCTTACTTCTTTCTTCATTCATTTTACTTATTTCTTACTTTTTTCTTACTTCTTTCTTACTTCTTTCTTACTTCTTTCTTACTTCTTTCTTACTTCTTTCTTACTTCTTTTTCTTTTTTTCTTACTTCTTTCTTACTTCTTTCTTACATCTTTCTTACTTCTTTCTTACTTCTTTCTTCATTCCTTTTTACTTATTTCTTACTTTTTTCTTACTTCTTTCTTACTTCTTTCTTACTTCTTTCTTACTTCTTTCTTACTTCTTTCTTTCTTCTTCCTTACTTCTTTCTTTCTTCTTTCTTACTTCTTTCTTACTTCTTTCTTACTTCTTTCTTACTTCTTTCTTACTTCTTTCTTCATTCCTTCTTCCTTCTTTCTTACTTCTTTCTTACTTCTTTCTTACTTCTTTCTTACTTCTTTCTTACTTCTTTCTTACTTCTTTCTTCATTCCTACTTACTTCTTTCTTACTTCTTTCTTACTTCTTTCTTTCTTCTTTCTTCTTTCTTTCTTACTTCTTTCTTAATTCTTTCTTACTTCTTTCTTTCTTACTTCTTTCTTACTTCTTTCTTACTTCTTTCTTACTTCTTTGTTACTTCTTTCTTACTTCTTTCTTACTTCTTTCTTACTTCTTTCTTTATTCCTTTTTACTTCTTTCCTACTTCTTTCTCACTTATTTCTTACTTCTTTCTTCTTTCTTCTTTCTTTCTTACTTCTTTCTTACGTCTTTCTTACTTCTTTCTTACTTCTTTCGTACTTCTTTCTTTCTTCTTTCTTACTTCTTTCATACTTCTTTCTTACTTCTTTATTTCTTCTTTCTTACTTCTTTCTTACTTCTTTCTTACTTCTTTCTTACTTCTTTCTTCTTTCTTTCTTACTTCTTTCTTACTTCTTTCTTACTTCTTTCTTCTTTCTTCTTTCTTCTTTCTTTCTTACTTCTTTCTTACTTCTTTCTTACTTCTTTCTTACTTCTTTCGTACTTCTTTCTTACTTCTTTCTTACTTCTTTGTTCTTTCTTTCTTTCTTCTTACTTTCTTCTTTCTTTCTTCTTTCTTACTTCTTTCTTACTTCTTTCTTACTTCTTTCTTACTTCTTTCCTACTTCTTTCTTACTTCTTTCTTACTCCTTTCTTACTTCTTTCTTCTTTCTTTCTTACTTCTTTCTTACTTCTTTCTTACTTCTTTCTTACTTCTTTCTTACTTATTTCTTTATTCCTTTTTACTTCTTTCCTACTTCTTTCTTACTTCTTTCTTACTCCTTTCTTACTTCTTTCTTCTTTCTTTCTTACTTCTTTCTTACTTCTTTCTTACTTCTTTCTTACTTCTTTAGTACTTCTTTCTTTCTTCTTTCTTACTTCTTTCTTCATTCCTTCTTACTTCTTTCTTACTTCTTTCTTACTTCTTTCTTTTTTCTTACTTCTTTCTTACTTCTTTCTTACTTCTTTCTTACTTCTTTCTTCATTCCTTTTTACTTATTTCTTACTTCTTTCTTACTTCTTTCTTACTTCTTTCTTACTTCTTTCATACTTCTTTCTTACTTCTTTCTTTCTTCTTTCTTACTTCTTTCTTCTTTCTTACTTCTTTCTTACTTCTTTCTTACTTCTTTCTTTCTTCTTTCTTACTTCTTTCTTTCTTCTTTCTTACTTCTTTCTTACTTCTTTCTTCATTCCTTCTTACTTCTTTCTTACTTCTTTCTTTCTTTTTTCTTACTTCTTTCATACTTCTTTCTTACTTCTTTCTTACTTCTTTCTTCTTTCTTTCTTCTTTCTTACTTCTTTCTTACTTCTTTCTTACTTCTTTCTTACTTCTTTCTTACTTCTTTCGTACTTCTTTCTTTCTTCTTTCTTACTTCTTTCATACTTCTTTCTTACTTCTTTCTTACGTCTTTCTTCCTTCTTTCTTACTTCTTTCGTACTTCTTTCTTTCTTCTTTCTTACTTCTTTCTTCTTTCTTTCTTACTTCTTTCTTACTTCTTTCTTACTTCTTTCTTACTTCTTTCTTACTTCTTTCTAACTTCTTTCTTCATTCCTTCTTATTTCTTTCTTACTTCTTTCTTACTTCTTTCTTACTTCTTTCTTACTTCTTTATTACTTCTTTCTTTCTTCTTTCTTCTTTCTTTCTTACTTCTTTCTTACTTCTTTCCTACTTCTTTCTTACTTCTTTCTTTCTTCTTTCTTACTTCTTTCATACTTCTTTCTTACTTCTTTCTTACTTCTTTCTTCTTTCTTTCTTACTCCTTTCTTACCTCTTTCTTACTTCTTTCTTACTTCTTTCTTAATTCTTTCTTACTTCTTTCTTCTTTCTACTTTCTTTCTTACTTCTTTCGTACTTCTTTCTTACTTCTTTCATACTTCTTTCTTTCTTCTTTCTTACTTCTTTCTTCATTCCTTCTTCTTTCTTACTTCTCTCTTACTTCTTTCTTACTTCTTTCTTACTTCTTTCTTCATTCCTTCTTACTTCTTTCTTACTTCTTTCTTACTTCTTTCTTACTTATTTCTTACTTCTTTCTAAATTCTTTCTTCATTCCTTCTTACTTCTTTCTTTCTTCTTTCTTACTTCTTTCTTACTTCTTTCTTCTTTCTTTCTTACTCCTTTCTTACCTCTTTCTTACTTCTTTCTTACTTCTTTCTTACTTCTTTCTTACTTCTTTCTTACTTCTTTCTTACTTCTTTCTTCTTTCTTCTTTCTTTCTTACTTCTTTCTTACTTCTTTCTTACTTCTTTCTTACTTCTTTCGTACTTCTTTCTTACTTCTTTCTTACTTCTTTGTTCTTTCTTTCTTTCTTCTTACTTTCTTCTTTCTTTCTTCTTTCTTACTTCTTTCTTACTTCTTTCTTACTTCTTTCTTACTTCTTTCCTACTTCTTTCTTACTTCTTTCTTACTCCTTTCTTACTTCTTTCTTCTTTCTTTCTTACTTCTTTCTTACTTCTTTCTTACTTCTTTCTTACTTCTTTCTTACTTATTTCTTTATTCCTTTTTACTTCTTTCCTACTTCTTTCTTACTTCTTTCTTACTCCTTTCTTACTTCTTTCTTCTTTCTTTCTTACTTCTTTCTTACTTCTTTCTTACTTCTTTCTTACTTCTTTAGTACTTCTTTCTTTCTTCTTTCTTACTTCTTTCTTCATTCCTTCTTACTTCTTTCTTACTTCTTTCTTACTTCTTTCTTTTTTCTTACTTCTTTCTTACTTCTTTCTTACTTCTTTCTTACTTCTTTCTTCATTCCTTTTTACTTATTTCTTACTTCTTTCTTACTTCTTTCTTACTTCTTTCTTACTTCTTTCATACTTCTTTCTTACTTCTTTCTTTCTTCTTTCTTACTTCTTTCTTCTTTCTTACTTCTTTCTTACTTCTTTCTTACTTCTTTCTTTCTTCTTTCTTACTTCTTTCTTTCTTCTTTCTTACTTCTTTCTTACTTCTTTCTTCATTCCTTCTTACTTCTTTCTTACTTCTTTCTTTCTTTTTCTTACTTCTTTCATACTTCTTTCTTACTTCTTTCTTACTTCTTTCTTCTTTCTTTCTTCTTTCTTACTTCTTTCTTACTTCTTTCTTACTTCTTTCTTACTTCTTTCTTACTTCTTTCGTACTTCTTTCTTTCTTCTTTCTTACTTCTTTCATACTTCTTTCTTACTTCTTTCTTACGTCTTTCTTCCTTCTTTCTTACTTCTTTCGTACTTCTTTCTTTCTTCTTTCTTACTTCTTTCTTCTTTCTTTCTTACTTCTTTCTTACTTCTTTCTTACTTCTTTCTTACTTCTTTCTTACTTCTTTCTAACTTCTTTCTTCATTCCTTCTTATTTCTTTCTTACTTCTTTCTTACTTCTTTCTTACTTCTTTCTTACTTCTTTATTACTTCTTTCTTTCTTCTTTCTTCTTTCTTTCTTACTTCTTTCTTACTTCTTTCCTACTTCTTTCTTACTTCTTTCTTTCTTCTTTCTTACTTCTTTCATACTTCTTTCTTACTTCTTTCTTACTTCTTTCTTCTTTCTTTCTTACTCCTTTCTTACCTCTTTCTTACTTCTTTCTTACTTCTTTCTTAATTCTTTCTTACTTCTTTCTTCTTTCTACTTTCTTTCTTACTTCTTTCGTACTTCTTTCTTACTTCTTTCATACTTCTTTCTTTCTTCTTTCTTACTTCTTTCTTCATTCCTTCTTCTTTCTTACTTCTCTCTTACTTCTTTCTTACTTCTTTCTTACTTCTTTCTTCATTCCTTCTTACTTCTTTCTTACTTCTTTCTTACTTCTTTCTTACTTATTTCTTACTTCTTTCTAAATTCTTTCTTCATTCCTTCTTACTTCTTTCTTTCTTCTTTCTTACTTCTTTCTTACTTCTTTCTTCTTTCTTTCTTACTCCTTTCTTACCTCTTTCTTACTTCTTTCTTACTTCTTTCTTACTTCTTTCTTACTTCTTTCTTACTTCTTTCTTCTTTCTTTCTTCTTTCTTACTTCTTTCTTACTTCTTTCTTACTTCTTTCTTACTTCTTTCTTACTTCTTTCTTCTTTCTTTCTTACTTCTTTCTTACTTCTTTCTTACTTCTTTCTTACTTCTTTCTTCATTCCTTTTTACTTCTTTCTTACTTCTTTCTTACTTCTTTCTTACTTCTTTCTTACTTCTTTCTTTCTTCTTTCTTCTTTCTTTCTTACTTCTTTCTTACATCTTTCTTACTTCTTTCTTACTTCTTTCTTACTTCTTTCTTCATTCCTTTTTACTTATTTCTTACTTCTTTCTTACTTCTTTCTTACTTCTTTCTCACTTCTTTCTTACTTCTTTCTTTCTTCTTTATTACTTCTTTCTTACTTCTTTCTTACTTCTTTCTCACTTCTTTCTTACTTCTTTCTTCTTCTTTTTTACTTCTTTCTTTCTTCTTTCTTACTTCTTTCTTACTTCTTTCTTACTTCTTTCTTCCTTCTTTCTTCATTCCTTCTTACTTCTTTCTTACTTCTTTCTTACTTCTTTCTTACTTCTTTCTTACTTCTTTCTTCATTCCTACTTACTTCTTTCTTACTACTTTCTTACTTCTTTTTTACTTCTTTCTTACTTCTTTCTTTCTTCTTTCTTCTTTCTTTCTTACTTCTTTCTTACTTCTTTCTTACTTCTTTCTTTCTTACTTCTTTCTTACATCTTTCTTACTTCTTTCTTACTTATTTCTTACTTCTTTCTAACTTCTTTCTTACTTCTTTCTTACTTCTTTCTAACTTCTATATGACTTCTTTCTTACTTCTTTCTTTCTTACTTCTTTCTTACTTCTTTCATACTTCTTTCTTTCTTCTTCCTTACTTCTTTCTTCTCTCTTTCTTACTTCTTTCTTACTTCTTTCTTACTTCTTTCTTACTTCTTTCTTACTTCTTTCTTACTTCTTTCTTTATTCCTTTTTACTTCTTTCCTACTTCTTTCTCACTTATTTCTTACTTCTTTCTTACTTCTTTCTTCTTTCTTTCTTACTTCTTTCTTACGTCTTTCTTACTTCTTTCTTACTTCTTTCGTACTTCTTTCTTTCTTCTTTCTTACTTCTTTCA
This sequence comes from Columba livia, assembly GCF_036013475.1. NCBI lineage: Eukaryota > Metazoa > Chordata > Aves > Columbiformes > Columbidae > Columba > Columba livia. The sequence goes on from NW_027043066.1 coordinate 414,990, forward strand.
TACTTCTTTCTTACTTCTTTCTTTCTTCTTTCTTACTTCTTTCTTACTTCTTTCTTACTTCTTTCTTACTTCTTTCTTACTTCTTTCTTACTTCTTTCTTACTTCTTTCTAACTTCTTTCTGACTTCTTTCTTACTTCTTTCTTTCTTACTTCTTTCTTACTTCTTTCATACTTCTTTCTTTCTTCTTCCTTACTTCTTTCTTCTTTCTTTCTTACTTATTTCTTACTTCTTTCTTATTTCTTTCTTACTTCTTTCTTAATTCTTTCTTTATTCCTTTTTACTTCTTTCCTACTTCTTTCTTACTTATTTCTTACTTCTTTCTTACTTCTTTCTTCTTTCTTTCTTACTTCTTTCTTACGTCTTTCTTACTTCTTTCTTACTTCTTTCGTACTTCTTTCTTTCTTCTTTCTTACTTCTTTCATACTTCTTTCTTACTTCTTTCTTTCTTCTTTCTTACTTCTTTCTTACTTCTTTCTTACTTCTTTCTTACTTCTTTCTTACTTCTTTCTTCTTCTTTCTTACTTCTTTCTTACTTCTTTCTTACTTCTTTCTTACTTCTTTCTAACATCTTTCTTCATTCCTTCTTATTTCTTTCTTTTTTTCTTACTTCTTTCTTACTTCTTTCTTACTTCTTTCTTTCTTCTTTCTTCTTTCTTACTTCTTTCTTACTTCTTTCCTACTTCTTTCTTACTTCTTTCTTTTTTCTTTCTTACTTCTTTCATACATCTTTCTTACTTCTTTCTTACTTCTTCCTTCTTTCTTTCTTACTCCTTTCTTACCTCTTTCTTACTTCTTTCTTACTTCTTTCTTAATTCTTTCTTACTTCTTTCTTCTTCTTCTTTCTTTCTTACTTCTTTCTTACTTCTTTCTTACTTCTTTCTTACTTCTTTCTAACTTCTTTCTTACTTCTTTCTTACTTCTTTCTTACTTCTTTCTTTCTTACTTCTTTCTTACTTCTTTCATACTTCTTTCTTACTTCTTTCTTACTTCTTTCTTCATTCCTTCTTACTTCTTTCTTACTTCTTTCTTACTTATTTCTTACTTCTTTCTAACTTCTTTCTTCATTCCTTCTTACTTCTTTCTTTCTTCTTTCTTACTTCTTTCTTACTTCTTTCTTACTTCTTTCTAACTTCTTTCTTACTTCTTTCTTACTTCTTTCTAACGTCTTTCTTACTTCTTTCTTACTTCTTTCTTACTTCTTTCTTTCTTACTTCTTTCTTACTTCTTTCATAATTCTTTCTTACTTCTTTCTTACTTCTTTCTTCATTCCTTCTTACTTCTTTCTTACTTCTTTCTTACTTCTTTCTTACTTATTTCTTACTTCTTTCTAACTTCTTTCTTCATTCCTTCTTACTTCTTTCTTTCTTCTTTCTTACTTCTTTCTTACTTCTTTCTTACTTCTTTCTAACTTCTTTCTTACTTCTTTCTTTCTTCTTTCTAACTTCTTTCTTACTTCTTTCTTACTTCTTTCTAACTTCTTTCTTACTTCTTTCTTACTTCTTTCTAACTTCTTTCTTACTTCTTTCTTACTTCTTTCTTACTTCTTTCTTTCTTACTTCTTTCTTACTTCTTTCTTACTTCTTTCTTACTTCTTTCTTACTTCTTTCTTCATTCCTTCTTTCTTCTTTCTTACTTCTTTCTTTCTTCTTTCTTACTTCTTTCTTACTTCTTTCTTCATTCCTTCTTACTTCTTTCTTACTTCTTTCTTTCTTTTTTCTTACTTCTTTCATACTTCTTTCTTACTTCTTTCTTACTTCTTTCTTCTTTCTTTCTTCTTTCTTACTTCTTTCCTACTTCTTTCTTACTTCTTTCTTCTTTCTTTCTTACTTCTTTCTTACTTCTTTCTTACTTCTTTCTTACTTCTTTCTTCATTCCTTTTTACTTATTTCTTACTTCTTTCTTACTTCTTTCTTACTTCTTTCTTACTTCTTTCTTTCTTCTTTCTTCTTTCTTTCTTACTTCTTTCTTACTTCTTTCTTCTTTCTTACTTCTTTCTTACTTCTTTCTTCTTTTTTTCTTACTTCTTTCTTACTTCTTTCTTACTTCTTTCTTACTTCTTTCTTACTTCTTTCTTCATTCCTTTTTACTTCTTTCTTACTTCTTTCTTACTTCTTTCTAACTTCTTTCTTACTTCTTTCTTACTTCTTTCTAACTTCTTTCTTACTTCTTTCTTACTTCTTTCTTACTTCTTTCTTTCTTACTTCTTTCTTACTTCTTTCATACTTCTTTCTTTCTTCTTCCTTACTTCTTTCTTCTTTCTTTCTTACTTCTTTCTTACTTCTTTCTTATTTCTTTCTTACTTCTTTCTTAATTCTTTCTTTATTCCTTTTTACTTCTTTCCTACTTCTTTCTTACTTATTTCTTACTTCTTTCTTACTTCTTTCTTACTTCTTTCTTTCTTCTTTCTTCTTTCTTTCTTACTTCTTTCTTACTCCTTCGTATTTCTTTCTTTCTTCTTTCTTACTTCTTTCATACTTCTTTCTTACTTCTTTCTTTCTTCTTTCTTACTTCTTTCTTACTTCTTTCTTACTTCTTTCTTACTTCTTTCTTCTTTCTTTCTTACTTCTTTCTTACTTCTTTCTTACTTCTTTCTTACTTCTTTCTAACATCTTTCTTCATTCCTTCTTATTTCTTTCTTTTTTTCTTACTTCTTTCTTACTTCTTTCTTACTTCTTTCTTTCTTCTTTCTTCATTCCTTCTTACTTCTTTCTTACTTCTTTCTTACTTATTTCTTACTTCTTTCTAACTTCTTTCTTCATTCCTTCTTACTTCTTTCTTTCTTCTTTCTTACTTCTTTCTTACTTCTTTCTTACTTCTTTCTAACTTCTTTCTTACTTTTTTCTTACTTCTTTCTAACTTCTTTCTTACTTCTTTCTTACTTCTTTCTTACTTCTTTCTTTCTTACTTCTTTCTTACTTCTTTCTTACTTCTTTCTTCTTTCTTTCTTACTTCTTTCTTACTTCTTTCTTACTTCTTTCTTACTTCTTTCTTCATTCCTTTTTACTTATTTCTTACTTCTTTCTAACTTCTTTCTTCATTCCTTCTTACTTCTTTCTTTCTTCTTTCTTACTTCTTTCTTACTTCTTTCTTACTTCTTTCTAACTTCTTTCTTACTTCTTTCTTACTTCTTTCTTACTTCTTTCATACTTCTTTCTTTCTTCTTTCTTACTTCTTTCTTCATTCCTTCTTACTTCTTTCTTACTTCTTTCTTACTTCTTTCTTACTTCTTTCTTACTTCTTTCTTACTTCTTTCTTCATTCCTTCTTACTTCTTTCTTACTTCTTTCTTACTTCTTTCTTACTTATTTCTTACTTCTTTCTAACTTCTTTCTTCATTCCTTCTTACTTCTTTCTTTCTTCTTTCTTACTTCTTTCTTCTTTCTTCTTTCTTTCTTACTTCTTTCTTACTTCTTTCTTACTTCTTTCTTTCTTCTTTCTTACTTCTTTCTTTCTTCTTTCTTACTTCTTTCTTACTTCTTTCTTCATTCCTTCTTACTTCTTTCTTACTTCTTTCTTTCTTTTTTCTTACTTCTTTCATACTTCTTTCTTACTTCTTTCTTACTTCTTTCTTCTTTCTTTCTTCTTTCTTACTTCTTTCCTACTTCTTTCTTACTTCTGTCTTACTTCTTTCTTCTTTCTTTCTTACTTCTTTCTTACTTCTTTCTTACTTCTTTCTTACTTCTTTCTTCATTCCTTTTTACTTATTTCTTACTTCTTTCTTACTTCTTTCTTACTTCTTTCTTACTTCTTTCTTTCTTCTTTCTTCTTTCTTTCTTACTTCTTTCTTACTTCTTTCTTACTTCTTTCTTACTTCTTTCTTACTTCTTTCTTCTTTTTTTCTTACTTCTTTCTTACTTCTTTCTTACTTCTTTCTTACTTCTTTCTTACCTCTTTCTTACTTCTTTCTTCATTCCTTTTTACTTATTTCTTACTTTTTTCTTACTTCTTTCTTACTTCTTTCTTACTTCTTTCTTTCTTCTTTCTTCTTTCTTTCTTACTTCTTTCTTACTTCTTTCTTACTTCTTTCTTACTTCTTTCTTTCTTCTTTCTTGCTTCTTTCTTTCTTCTTTCTTACTTCTTTCTTTCTTCTTTCTTTCTTCTTTCTTACTTCTTTCTTCATTCCTTCTTACTTCTTTCTTACTTCTTTCTTACTTCTTTCTTTCTTACTTCTTTCTTACTTCTTTCTTACTTCTTTCTTACTTCTTTCTTACTTCTTTCTTACTTCTTTCTTCATTCCTTTTTACTTATTTCTTACTTCTTTCTTACTTCTTTCTTACTTCTTTCTTACTTCTTTCTTTCTTCTTACTTCTTTCTTTCTTACTTCTTTCTTACTTCTTTCATACTTCTTTCTTTCTTCTTCCTTACTTCTTTCTTCTTTCTTTCTTACTTCTTTCTTACTTCTTTCTTACTTCTTTCTTACTTCTTTCTTACTTCTTTCTTTATTCCTTTTTACTTCTTTCCTACTTCTTTCTCACTTATTTCTTACTTCTTTCTTACTTCTTTCTTCTTTCTTTCTTCTTTCTTACGTCTTTCTTACTTCTTTCTTACTTCTTTCGTACGTCTTTCTTTTTTCTTTCTTACTTCTTTCATACTTCTTTCTTACTTCTTTTTTTCTTCTTTCTTACTTCTTTCTTACTTCTTCCTTACTTCTTTCTTACTTCTTTCTTCTTTCTTTCTTACTTCTTTCTTACTTCTTTCTTACTTCTTTCTTACTTCTTTCTTACTTCTTTCTTACTTCTTTCTAACTTCTTTCTTCATTCCTTCTTACTTCTTTCTTACTTCTTTCTTACTTCTTTCTTACTTCTTTCTTACTTCTTTCTTTCTTCTTTCTTCTTTCTTTCTTACTTCTTTCTTACTTCTTTCCTACTTCTTTCTTACTTCTTTCTTTCTTCTTTCTTACTTCTTTCTTTCTTCTTTCTTACTTCTTTCTTTCTTCTTTCTCCTTTCTTCTTTCTTTCTTACTTCTTTCTTACTTCTTTCTTACTTCTTTCTTTCTTACTTCTTTCTTACTTCTTTCTTACTTCTTTCTTACTTATTTCTTACTTCTTTCTAACTTCTTTCTTACTTCTTTCTTACTTCTTACTAACTTCTATATGACTTCTTTCTTACTTCTTTCTTTCTTACTTCTTTCTTACTTCTTTCATACTTCTTTCTTTCTTCTTCCTTACTTCTTTCTTCTTTCTTTCTTACTTCTTTATAACTTCTTTCTTATTTCTTTCTTACTTCTTTCTTACTTCTTTCTTTATTCCTTTTTACTTCTTTCCTACTTCTTTCTTACTTATTTCTTACTTCTTTCTTACTTCTTTCTTCTTTCTTTCTTACTTCTTTCTTACGTCTTTCTTACTTCTTTCTTACTTCTTTCGTACTTCTTTCTTTCTTCTTTCTTACTTCTTTCTTTCTTCTTTCTTACTTCTTTCTTACTTCTTTCTTCATTCCTTCTTACTTCTTTCTTACTTCTTTCTTTCTTTTTTCTTACTTCTTTCATACTTCTTTCTTACTTCTTTCTTACTTCTTTCTTCTTTCTTTCTTCTTTCTTACTTCTTTCTTACTTCTTTCTTACTTCTTTCTTACTTCTTTCTTACTTCTTTCGTACTTCTTTCTTTCTTCTTTCTTACTTCTTTCATACTTCTTTCTTACTTCTTTCTTACGTCTTTCTTCCTTCTTTCTTACTTCTTTCGTACTTCTTTCTTTCTTCTTTCTTACTTCTTTCTTCTTTCTTTCTTACTTCTTTCTTACTTCTTTCTTACTTCTTTCTTACTTCTTTCTTACTTCTTTCTAACTTCTTTCTTCATTCCTTCTTATTTCTTTCTTACTTCTTTCTTACTTCTTTCTTACTTCTTTCTTACTTCTTTATTACTTCTTTCTTTCTTCTTTCTTTTCTTTCTTACTTCTTTCTTACTTCTTTCCTACTTCTTTCTTACTTCTTTCTTTCTTCTTTCTTACTTCTTTCATACTTCTTTCTTACTTCTTTCTTACTTCTTTCTTCTTTCTTTCTTACTCCTTTCTTACCTCTTTCTGACTTCTTTCTTACTTCTTTCTTAATTCTTTCTTACTTCTTTCTTCTTTCTACTTTCTTTCTTACTTCTTTCGTACTTCTTTCTTACTTCTTTCATACTTCTTTCTTTCTTCTTTCTTACTTCTTTCTTCATTCCTTCTTCTTTCTTACTTCTCTCTTACTTCTTTCTTACTTCTTTCTTACTTCTTTCTTCATTCCTTCTTACTTCTTTCTTACTTCTTTCTTACTTCTTTCTTACTTATTTCTTACTTCTTTCTAAATTCTTTCTTCATTCCTTCTTACTTCTTTCTTTCTTCTTTCTTACTTCTTTCTTACTTCTTTCTTCTTTCTTTCTTACTCCTTTCTTACCTCTTTCTTACTTCTTTCTTACTTCTTTCTTACTTCTTTCTTACTTCTTTCTTCTTTCTTTCTTACTTCTTTCTTACTTCTTTCTTACTTCTTTCTTACTTCTTTCTTCATTCCTTTTTACTTATTTCTTACTTCTTTCTAACTTCTTTCTTCATTCCTTCTTACTTCTTTCTTTCTTCTTTCTTACTTCTTTCTTACTTCTTTCTTACTTCTTTCTAACTTCTTTCTTACTTCTTTCTTACTTCTTTCTTACTTCTTTCATACTTCTTTCTTTCTTCTTTCTTACTTCTTTCTTCATTCCTTCTTACTTCTTTCTTACTTCTTTCTTACTTCTTTCTTACTTCTTTCTTACTTCTTTCTTACTTCTTTCTTACTTCTTTCTTACTTCTTTCTTCATTCCTTCTTACTTCTTTCTTACTTCTTTCTTACTTCTTTCTTACTTATTTCTTACTTCTTTCTAACTTCTTTCTTCATTCCTTCTTACTTCTTTCTTTCTTCTTTCTTACTTCTTTCTTCTTTCTTCTTTCTTTCTTACTTCTTTCTTACTTCTTTCTTACTTCTTTCTTTCTTCTTTCTTACTTCTTTCTTTCTTCTTTCTTACTTCTTTCTTACTTCTTTCTTCATTCCTTCTTACTTCTTTCTTACTTCTTTCTTTCTTTTTTCTTACTTCTTTCATACTTCTTTCTTACTTCTTTCTTACTTCTTTCTTCTTTCTTTCTTCTTTCTTACTTCTTTCCTACTTCTTTCTTACTTCTTTCTTACTTCTTTCTTCTTTCTTTCTTACTTCTTTCTTACTTCTTTCTTACTTCTTTCTTACTTCTTTCTTCATTCCTTTTTACTTATTTCTTACTTCTTTCTTACTTCTTTCTTACTTCTTTCTTACTTCTTTCTTTCTTCTTTCTTCTTTCTTTCTTACTTCTTTCTTACTTCTTTCTTACTTCTTTCTTACTTCTTTCTTACTTCTTTCTTCTTTTTTTCTTACTTCTTTCTTACTTCTTTCTTACTTCTTTCTTACTTCTTTCTTACCTCTTTCTTACTTCTTTCTTCATTCTTTTTTACTTATTTCTTACTTTTTTCTTACTTCTTTCTTACTTCTTTCTTACTTCTTTCTTTCTTCTTTCTTCTTTCTTTCTTACTTCTTTCTTACTTCTTTCTTACTTCTTTCTTACTTCTTTCTTTCTTCTTTCTTGCTTCTTTCTTTCTTCTTTGTTACTTCTTTCTTTCTTCTTTCTTTCTTCTTTCTTACTTCTTTCTTCATTCCTTCTTACTTCTTTCTTACTTCTTTCTTACTTCTTTCTTACTTCTTTCTTACTTCTTTCTTACTTCTTTCTTCATTCCTACTTACTTCTTTCTTACTTCTTTCTTACTTCTTTCTTACTTCTTTCTTTCTTCTTTCTTCTTTCTTTCTTACTTCTTTCTTACTTCTTTCTTACTTCTTTCTTTCTTACTTCTTTCTTACTTCTTTCTTACTTCTTTCTTAGTTCTTTCTTACTTCTTTCTTACTTCTTTCTTACTTCTTTCTTACTTCTTTCTAACTTCTTTCTGACTTCTTTCTTACTTCTTTCTTTCTTACTTCTTTCTTACTTCTTTCATACTTCTTTCTTTCTTCTTCCTTACTTCTTTCTTCTTTCTTTCTTACTTTTTTCTTACTTCTTTCTTACTTCTTTCTTACTTCTTTCTTACTTCTTTCTTTATTCCTTTTTACTTCTTTCCTACTTCTTTCTCACTTATTTCTTACTTCTTTCTTACTTCTTTCTTCTTTCTTTCTTCTTTCTTACGTCTTTCTTACTTCTTTCTTACTTCTTTCGTACTTCTTTCTTTTTTCTTTCTTACTTCTTTCATACTTCTTTCTTACTTCTTTTTTTCTTCTTTCTTACTTCTTTCTTACTTCTTCCTTACTTCTTTCTTACTTCTTTCTTCTTTCTTTCTTACTTCTTTCTTACTTCTTTCTTACTTCTTTCTTACTTCTTTCTTACTTCTTTCTTACTTCTTTCTAACTTCTTTCTTCATTCCTTCTTACTTCTTTCTTACTTCTTTCTTACTTCTTTCTTACTTCTTTCTTTCTTTCTTCTTTCTTCTTTCTTTCTTACTTCTTTCTTACTTCTTTCCTACTTCTTTCTTACTTCTTTCTTTCTTCTTTCTTACTTCTTTCTTACTTCTTTCTTACTTCTTTCTTTCTTCTTTCTCCTTTCTTCTTTCTTTCTTACTTCTTTCTTACTTCTTTCTTACTTCTTTCTTTCTTACTTCTTTCTTACTTCTTTCTTACTTCTTTCTTACTTATTTCTTACTTCTTTCTAACTTCTTTCTTACTTCTTTCTTACTTCTTACTAACTTCTATATGACTTCTTTCTTACTTCTTTCTTTCTTACTTCTTTCTTACTTCTTTCATACTTCTTTCTTTCTTCTTCCTTACTTCTTTCTTCTTTCTTTCTTACTTCTTTATAACTTCTTTCTTATTTCTTTCTTACTTCTTTCTTACTTCTTTCTTTATTCCTTTTTACTTCTTTCCTACTTCTTTCTTACTTATTTCTTACTTCTTTCTTACTTCTTTCTTCTTTCTTTCTTAATTCTTTCTTACGTCTTTCTTACTTCTTTCTTACTTCTTTCGTACTTCTTTCTTTCTTCTTTCTTACTTCTTTCTTTCTTCTTTCTTACTTCTTTCTTACTTCTTTCTTCATTCCTTCTTACTTCTTTCTTACTTCTTTCTTTCTTTTTTCTTACTTCTTTCATACTTCTTTCTTACTTCTTTCTTACTTCTTTCTTCTTTCTTTCTTCTTTCTTACTTCTTTCTTACTTCTTTCTTACTTCTTTCTTACTTCTTTCTTACTTCTTTCGTACTTCTTTCTTTCTTCTTTCTTACTTCTTTCATACTTCTTTCTTACTTCTTTCTTACGTCTTTCTTCCTTCTTTCTTACTTCTTTCGTACTTCTTTCTTTCTTCTTTCTTACTTCTTTCTTCTTTCTTTCTTACTTCTTTCTTACTTCTTTCTTACTTCTTTCTTACTTCTTTCTTACTTCTTTCTAACTTCTTTCTTCATTCCTTCTTATTTCTTTCTTACTTCTTTCTTACTTCTTTCTTACTTCTTTCTTACTTCTTTATTACTTCTTTCTTTCTTCTTTCTTCTTTCTTTCTTACTTCTTTCTTACTTCTTTCCTACTTCTTTCTTACTTCTTTCTTTCTTCTTTCTTACTTCTTTCATACTTCTTTCTTACTTCTTTCTTACTTCTTTCTTCTTTCTTTCTTACTCCTTTCTTACCTCTTTCTTACTTCTTTCTTACTTCTTTCTTAATTCTTTCTTACTTCTTTCTTCTTTCTACTTTCTTTCTTACTTCTTTCGTACTTCTTTCTTACTTCTTTCATACTTCTTTCTTTCTTCTTTCTTACTTCTTTCTTCATTCCTTCTTCTTTCTTACTTCTCTCTTACTTCTTTCTTACTTCTTTCTTACTTCTTTCTTCATTCCTTCTTACTTCTTTCTTACTTCTTTCTTACTTCTTTCTTACTTATTTCTTACTTCTTTCTAAATTCTTTCTTCATTCCTTCTTACTTCTTTCTTTCTTCTTTCTTACTTCTTTCTTACTTCTTTCTTCTTTCTTTCTTACTCCTTTCTTACCTCTTTCTTACTTCTTTCTTACTTCTTTCTTACTTCTTTCTTACTTCTTTCTTACTTCTTTCTTCTTTCTTTCTTACTTCTTTCTTACTTCTTTCTTACTTCTTTCTTACTTCTTTCTTCATTCCTTTTTACTTCTTTCTTACTTCTTTCTTACTTCTTTCTTACTTCTTTCTTACTTCTTTCTTTCTTCTTTCTTCTTTCTTTCTTACTTCTTTCTTACATCTTTCTTACTTCTTTCTTACTTCTTTCTTACTTCTTTCTTCATTCCTTTTTACTTATTTCTTACTTCTTTCTTACTTCTTTCTTACTTCTTTCTCACTTCTTTCTTACTTCTTTCTTCTTCTTTATTACTTCTTTCTTTCTTCTTTCTTACTTCTTTCTTACTTCTTTCTTACTTCTTTCTTCCTTCTTTCTTCATTCCTTCTTACTTCTTTCTTACTTCTTTCTTACTTCTTTCTTACTTCTTTCTTACTTCTTTCTTCATTCCTACTTACTTCTTTCTTACTACTTTCTTACTTATTTTTACTTCTTTCTTACTTCTTTCTTTCTTCTTTCTTCTTTCTTTCTTACTTCTTTCTTACTTCTTTCTTACTTCTTTCTTTCTTACTTCTTTCTTACATCTTTCTTACTTCTTTCTTACTTATTTCTTACTTCTTTCTAACTTCTTTCTTACTTCTTTCTTACTTCTTTCTAACTTCTATATGACTTCTTTCTTACTTCTTTCTTTCTTACTTCTTTCTTACTTCTTTCATACTTCTTTCTTTCTTCTTCCTTACTTCTTTCTTCTCTCTTTCTTACTTCTTTCTTACTTCTTTCTTACTTCTTTCTTACTTCTTTCATACTTCTTTCTTTCTTCTTCCTTACTTCTTTCTTCTTTCTCTCTTACTTCTTTATAACTTCTTTCTTATTTCTTTCTTTATTCCTTTTTACTTCTTTCCTACTTCTTTCTTACTTATTTCTTACTTCTTTCTTACTTCTTTCTTCTTTCTTTCTTACTTCTTTCTTACGTCTTTCTTACTTCTTTCTTACTTCTTTCGTACTTCTTTCTTTCTTCTTTCTTACTTCTTTCTTTCTTCTTTCTTACTTCTTTCTTACTTCTTTCTTCATTCCTTCTTACTTCTTTCTTACTTCTTTCTTTCTTTTTTCTTACTTCTTTCATACTTCTTTCTTACTTCTTTCTTACTTCTTTCTTCTTTCTTTCTTCTTTCTTACTTCTTTCTTACTTCTTTCTTACTTCTTTCTTACTTCTTTCTTACTTCTTTCGTACTTCTTTCTTTCTTCTTTCTTACTTCTTTCATACTTTTTTCTTTACTTCTTTCTTACGTCTTTCTTCCTTCTTTCTTACTTCTTTCGTACTTCTTTCTTTCTTCTTTCTTACCTCTTTCTTACTTCTTTCTTACTTCTTTCTTACTTCTTTCTTACTTCTTTCTTACTTCTTTCTTACTTCTTTCTAACTTCTTTCTTCATTCCTTCTTATTTCTTTCTTACTTCTTTCTTACTTCTTTCTTACTTCTTTCTTACTTCTTTATTACTTCTTTCTTTCTTCTTTCTTCTTTCTTTCTTACTTCTTTCTTACTTCTTTCCTACTTCTTTCTTACTTCTTTCTTTCTTCTTTCTTACTTCTTTCATACTTCTTTCTTACTTCTTTCTTACTTCTTTCTTCTTTCTTTCTTACTCCTTTCTTACCTCTTTCTTACTTCTTTCTTACTTCTTTCTTAATTCTTTCTTACTTCTTTCTTCTTTCTACTTTCTTTCTTACTTCTTTCGTACTTCTTTCTTACTTCTTTCATACTTCTTTCTTTCTTCTTTCTTACTTCTTTCTTCATTCCTTCTTCTTTCTTACTTCTCTCTTACTTCTTTCTTACTTCTTTCTTACTTCTTTCTTCATTCCTTTTTACTTCTTTCTTACTTCTTTCTTACTTCTTTCTTACTTCTTTCTTACTTCTTTCTTTCTTCTTTCTTCTTTCTTTCTTACTTCTTTCTTACATCTTTCTTACTTCTTTCTTACTTCTTTCTTACTTCTTTCTTCATTCCTTTTTACTTATTTCTTACTTCTTTCTTACTTCTTTCTTACTTCTTTCTCACTTCTTTCTTACTTCTTTCTTTCTTCTTTATTACTTCTTTCTTACTTCTTTCTTACTTCTTTCTCACTTCTTTCTTACTTCTTTCTTCTTCTTTATTACTTCTTTCTTTCTTCTTTCTTACTTCTTTCTTACTTCTTTCTTACTTCTTTCTTCCTTCTTTCTTCATTCCTTCTTACTTCTTTCTTACTTCTTTCTTACTTCTTTCTTACTTCTTTCTTACTTCTTTCTTCATTCCTACTTACTTCTTTCTTACTACTTTCTTACTTATTTTTACTTCTTTCTTACTTCTTTCTTTCTTCTTTCTTCTTTCTTTCTTACTTCTTTCTTACTTCTTTCTTACTTCTTTCTTTCTTACTTCTTTCTTACATCTTTCTTACTTCTTTCTTACTTATTTCTTACTTCTTTCTAACTTCTTTCTTACTTCTTTCTTACTTCTTTCTAACTTCTATATGACTTCTTTCTTACTTCTTTCTTTCTTACTTCTTTCTTACTTCTTTCATACTTCTTTCTTTCTTCTTCCTTACTTCTTTCTTCTCTCTTTCTTACTTCTTTCTTACTTCTTTCTTACTTCTTTCATACTTCTTTCTTTCTTCTTCCTTACTTCTTTCTTCTTTCTCTCTTACTTCTTTATAACTTCTTTCTTATTTCTTTCTTACTTCTTTCTTACTTCTTTCTTTATTCCTTTTTACTTCTTTCCTACTTCTTTCTTACTTATTTCTTACTTCTTTCTTACTTCTTTCTTCTTTCTTTCTTACTTCTTTCTTACGTCTTTCTTACTTCTTTCTTACTTCTTTCGTACTTCTTTCTTTCTTCTTTCTTACTTCTTTCTTTCTTCTTTCTTACTTCTTTCTTACTTCTTTCTTCATTCCTTCTTACTTCTTTCTTACTTCTTTCTTTCTTTTTTCTTACTTCTTTCATACTTCTTTCTTACTTCTTTCTTACTTCTTTCTTCTTTCTTTCTTCTTTCTTACTTCTTTCTTACTTCTTTCTTACTTCTTTCTTACTTCTTTCTTACTTCTTTCGTACTTCTTTCTTTCTTCTTTCTTACTTCTTTCATACTTCTTTCTTACTTCTTTCTTACGTCTTTCTTCCTTCTTTCTTACTTCTTTCGTACTTCTTTCTTTCTTCTTTCTTACTTCTTTCTTCTTTCTTTCTTACTTCTTTCTTACTTCTTTCTTACTTCTTTCTTACTTCTTTCTTACTTCTTTCTAACTTCTTTCTTCATTCCTTCTTATTTCTTTCTTACTTCTTTCTTACTTCTTTCTTACTTCTTTCTTACTTCTTTATTACTTCTTTCTTTCTTCTTTCTTCTTTCTTTCTTACTTCTTTCTTACTTCTTTCCTACTTCTTTCTTACTTCTTTCTTTCTTCTTTCTTACTTCTTTCATACTTCTTTCTTACTTCTTTCTTACTTCTTTCTTCTTTCTTTCTTACTCCTTTCTTACCTCTTTCTTACTTCTTTCTTACTTCTTTCTTAATTCTTTCTTACTTCTTTCTTCTTTCTACTTTCTTTCTTACTTCTTTCGTACTTCTTTCTTACTTCTTTCATACTTCTTTCTTTCTTCTTTCTTACTTCTTTCTTCATTCCTTCTTCTTTCTTACTTCTCCCTTACTTCTTTCTTACTTCTTTCTTACTTCTTTCTTCATTCCTTCTTACTTCTTTCTTACTTCTTTCTTACTTCTTTCTTACTTATTTCTTACTTCTTTCTAAATTCTTTCTTCATTCCTTCTTACTTCTTTCTTTCTTCTTTCTTACTTCTTTCTTACTTCTTTCTTCTTTCTTTCTTACTCCTTTCTTACCTCTTTCTTACTTCTTTCTTACTTCTTTCTTACTTCTTTCTTACTTCTTTCTTACTTCTTTCTTCTTTCTTTCTTCTTTCTTACTTCTTTCTTACTTCTTTCTTACTTCTTTCTTACTTCTTTCTTACTTCTTTCTTCTTTCTTTCTTACTTCTTTCTTACTTCTTTCTTACTTCTTTCTTACTTCTTTCTTCATTCCTTTTTACTTCTTTCTTACTTCTTTCTTACTTCTTTCTTACTTCTTTCTTACTTCTTTCTTTCTTCTTTCTTCTTTCTTTCTTACTTCTTTCTTACATCTTTCTTACTTCTTTCTTACTTCTTTCTTACTTCTTTCTTCATTCCTTTTTACTTATTTCTTACTTCTTTCTTACTTCTTTCTTACTTCTTTCTCACTTCTTTCTTACTTCTTTCTTTCTTCTTTATTACTTCTTTCTTACTTCTTTCTTACTTCTTTCTCACTTCTTTCTTACTTCTTTCTTCTTCTTTATTACTTCTTTCTTTCTTCTTTCTTACTTCTTTCTTACTTCTTTCTTACTTCTTTCTTCCTTCTTTCTTCATTCCTTCTTACTTCTTTCTTACTTCTTTCTTACTTCTTTCTTACTTCTTTCTTACTTCTTTCTTCATTCCTACTTACTTCTTTCTTACTACTTTCTTACTTCTTTTTTACTTCTTTCTTACTTCTTTCTTTCTTCTTTCTTCTTTCTTTCTTACTTCTTTCTTACTTCTTTCTTACTTCTTTCTTTCTTACTTCTTTCTTACATCTTTCTTACTTCTTTCTTACTTATTTCTTACTTCTTTCTAACTTCTTTCTTACTTCTTTCTTACTTCTTTCTAACTTCTATATGACTTCTTTCTTACTTCTTTCTTTCTTACTTCTTTCTTACTTCTTTCATACTTCTTTCTTTCTTCTTCCTTACTTCTTTCTTCTCTCTTTCTTACTTCTTTCTTACTTCTTTCTTACTTCTTTCTTACTTCTTTCTTACTTCTTTCTTACTTCTTTCTTTATTCCTTTTTACTTCTTTCCTACTTCTTTCTCACTTATTTCTTACTTCTTTCTTACTTCTTTCTTCTTTCTTTCTTACTTCTTTCTTACGTCTTTCTTACTTCTTTCTTACTTCTTTCGTACTTCTTTCTTTCTTCTTTCTTACTTCTTTCATACTTCTTTCTTACTTCTTTCTTTCTTCTTTCTTACTTCTTTCTTACTTCTTTCTTACTTCTTTCTTACTTCTTTCTTACTTATTTCTTACTTCTTTCTTACTTCTTTCTAACTTCTTTCTGACTTCTTTCTTACTTCTTTCTTTCTTACTTCTTTCTTACTTCTTTCATACTTCTTTCTTTCTTCTTCCTTACTTCTTTCTTCTTTCTTTCTTACTTCTTTCTTACTTCTTTCTTATTTCTTTCTTACTTCTTTCTTAATTCTTTCTTTATTCCTTTTTACTTCTTTCCTACTTCTTTCTTAATATTTCTTACTTCTTTCTTACTTCTTTCTTCTTTCTTTCTTACTTCTTTCTTACGTCTTTCTTACTTCTTTCTTACTTCTTTCGTACTTCTTTCTTTCTTCTTTCTTACTTCTTTCATACTTCTTTCTTACTTCTTTCTTTCTTCTTTCTTACTTCTTTCTTACTTCTTTCTTACTTCTTTCTTACTTCTTTCTTCTTTCTTTCTTACTTCTTTCTTACTTCTTTCTTACTTCTTTCTTACTTCTTTCTTACTTCTTTCTTACTTCTTTCTTACTTCTTTCTTTCTTACTTCTTTCTTACTTCTTTCATACTTCTTTCTTACTTCTTTCTTACTTCTTTCTTCATTCCTTCTTACTTCTTTCTTACTTCTTTCTTACTTATTTCTTACTTCTTTCTAACTTCTTTCTTCATTCCTTCTTACTTCTTTCTTTCTTCTTTCTTACTTCTTTCTTACTTCTTTCTTACTTCTTTCTAACTTCTTTCTTACTTCTTTCTTACTTCTTTCTAACTTCTTTCTTACTTCTTTCTTACTTCTTTCTTACTTCTTTCTTTCTTACTTCTTTCTTACTTCTTTCATAATTCTTTCTTACTTCTTTCTTACTTCTTTCTTCATTCCTTCTTACTTCTTTCTTACTTCTTTCTTACTTCTTTCTTACTTATTTCTTACTTCTTTCTAACTTCTTTCTTCATTCCTTCTTACTTCTTTCTTTCTTCTTTCTTACTTCTTTCTTACTTCTTTCTAACTTCTTTCTTACTTCTTTCTTACTTCTTTCTAACTTCTTTCTTACTTCTTTCTTACTTCTTTCTAACTTCTTTCTTACTTCTTTCTTACTTCTTTCTAACTTCTTTCTTACTTCTTTCTTACTTCTTTCTTACTTCTTTCTTTCTTACTTCTTTCTTACTTCTTTCATAATTCTTTCTTACTTCTTTCTTACTTCTTTCTTCATTCCTTCTTACTTCTTTCTTACTTCTTTCTTACTTCTTTCTTACTTATTTCTTACTTCTTTCTTCTTTCTTTCTTACTTCTTTCTTACTTCTTTCTTACTTCTTTCTTTCTTCTTTCTTACTTCTTTCTTTCTTCTTTCTTACTTCTTTCTTACTTCTTTCTTCATTCCTTCTTACTTCTTTCTTACTTCTTTCTTTCTTTTTTCTTACTTCTTTCATACTTCTTTCTTACTTCTTTCTTACTTCTTTCTTCTTTCTTTCTTCTTTCTTACTTCTTTCCTACTTCTTTCTTACTTCTTTCTTACTTCTTTCTTCTTTCTTTCTTACTTCTTTCTTACTTCTTTCTTACTTCTTTCTTACTTCTTTCTTACTTCTTTCTTACTTCTTTCTTCTTTTTTTCTTACTTCTTTCTTACTTCTTTCTTACTTCTTTCTTACTTCTTTCTTACTTCTTTCTTCATTCCTTTTTACTTCTTTCTTACTTCTTTCTTACTTCTTTCTAACTTCTTTCTTACTTCTTTCTTACTTCTTTCTAACTTCTTTCTTACTTCTTTCTTACTTCTTTCTTACTTCTTTCTTTCTTACTTCTTTCTTACTTCTTTCATACTTCTTTCTTTCTTCTTCCTTACTTCTTTCTTCTTTCTTTCTTACTTCTTTCTTACTTCTTTCTTATTTCTTTCTTACTTCTTTCTTAATTCTTTCTTTATTCCTTTTTACTTCTTTCCTACTTCTTTCTTACTTATTTCTTACTTCTTTCTTACTTCTTTCTTACTTCTTTCTTTCTTCTTTCTTCTTTCTTTCTTACTTCTTTCTTACTCCTTCGTATTTCTTTCTTTCTTCTTTCTTACTTCTTTCATACTTCTTTCTTACTTCTTTCTTTCTTCTTTCTTACTTCTTTCTTACTTCTTTCTTACTTCTTTCTTACTTCTTTCTTCTTTCTTTCTTACTTCTTTCTTACTTCTTTCTTACTTCTTTCTAACATCTTTCTTCATTCCTTCTTCTTTCTTTCTTTTTTCTTACTTCTTTCTTACTTCTTTCTTACTTCTTTCTTTCTTCTTTCTTCATTCCTTCTTACTTCTTTCTTACTTCTTTCTTACTTATTTCTTACTTCTTTCTAACTTCTTTCTTCATTCCTTCTTACTTCTTTCTTTCTTCTTTCTTACTTCTTTCTTACTTCTTTCTTACTTCTTTCTAACTTCTTTCTTACTTCTTTCTTACTTCTTTCTTACTTCTTTCATACTTCTTTCTTTCTTCTTTCTTACTTCTTTCTTCATTCCTTCTTACTTCTTTCTTACTTCTTTCTTACTTCTTTCTTACTTCTTTCTTACTTCTTTCTTACTTCTTTCTTACTTCTTTCTTCATTCCTTCTTACTTCTTTCTTACTTCTTTCTTACTTCTTTCTTACTTATTTCTTACTTCTTTCTAACTTCTTTCTTCATTCCTTCTTACTTCTTTCTTTCTTCTTTCTTACTTCTTTCTTACTTCTTTCTTCTTTCTTTCTTACTTCTTTCTTACTTCTTTCTTACTTCTTTCTTTCTTCTTTCTTACTTCTTTCTTTCTTCTTTCTTACTTCTTTCTTACTTCTTTCTTCATTCCTTCTTACTTCTTTCTTACTTCTTTCTTTCTTTTTTCTTACTTCTTTCATACTTCTTTCTTACTTCTTTCTTACTTCTTTCTTCTTTCTTTCTTCTTTCTTACTTCTTTCCTACTTCTTTCTTACTTCTTTCTTACTTCTTTCTTCTTTCTTTCTTACTTCTTTCTTACTTCTTTCTTACTTCTTTCTTACTTCTTTCTTCATTCCTTTTTACTTATTTCTTACTTCTTTCTTACTTCTTTCTTACTTCTTTCTTACTTCTTTCTTTCTTCTTTCTTCTTTCTTTCTTACTTCTTTCTTACTTCTTTCTTACTTCTTTCTTACTTCTTTCTTACTTCTTTCTTCTTTCTTTCTTACTTCTTTCTTACTTTTTTCTTAATTCTTTCTTCCTTACTTCTTTCTTACTTCTTTCTTACTTATTTCTAACTTCTTTCTTACTTCTTTCTTACTTCTTTCTTACTTCTTTCTTTCTTACTTCTTTCTTACTTCTTTCATACTTCTTTCTTCTTTCTTTCTTACTTCTTTCTTACTTCTTTCTTACTTCTTTCTTCTTTCTTTCTTACTTCTTTCTTACTTCTTTCTTCTTTCTTTCTTCTTTCTTACTTCTTTCTTACTTCTTTCTTACTTCATTCTTACTTCTTTCTTTCTTCTTTCTTACTTCTTTCATACTTCTTTCTTACTTCTTTCTTACTTCTTTCTTCTTTCTTTCTTCTTTCTTACTTCTTTCTTACTTCTTTCTTACTTCTTTCTTACTTCTTTCTTCTTTCTTTCTATCTTCTTTCTTACTTCTTTCTTACTTCTTTCTTACTTCTTTCTTCTTTCTTCTTTCTTTCTTACTTCTTTCTTACTTCTTTCTTACTTCTTTCTTACTTCTTTCTTTCTTCTTTCTTACTTCTTTCTTACTTCTTTCTTACTTCTTTCTTTCTTCTTTCTTACTTCTTTCTTACTTCTTTCTTACTTCTTTCTTACTTCTTTCTTCTTTATTTCTTACTTCTTTCTTACTTTTTTCTTAATTCTTTCTTCCTTACTTCTTTCTTACTTCTTTCTTACTTATTTCTAACTTCTTTCTTACTTCTTTCTTATTTCTTTCTTCTTTCTTTCTTACTTCTTTCTTTCTTCTTTCTTACTTCTTTCTTTCTTCTTTCTTCCTTCTTTCTTACTTCTTTCTTTATTCCTTCTTACTTCTTTCTTACTTCTTTCTTTCTTCTTTCTTACTTCTTTCATACTTCTTTCTTACTTCTTTCTTACTTCTTACTTCTTTCTTTCTTCTTTCTTACTTCTTTCTTACTTCTTTCTTACTTCTTTCTTCTTTCTTTCTTACTTCTTTCTTACTTTTTTCTTAATTCTTTCTTCCTTACTTCTTTCTTACTTCTTTCTTACTTATTTCTAACTTCTTTCTTACTTCTTTCTTACTTCTTTCTTACTTCTTTCTTTCTTACTTCTTTCTTACTTCTTTCATACTTCTTTCTTCTTTCTTTCTTACTTCTTTCTTACTTCTTTCTTACTTCTTTCTTCTTTCTTTCCTACTTCTTTCTTACTTCTTTCTTCTTTCTTTCTTCTTTCTTACTTCTTTCTTACTTCTTTCTTACTTCTTTCTTCTTTCTTTCTTACTTCTTTCTTACTTCTTTCTTACTTATTTCTTACTTCTTTCTTACTTCTTTCTTACTTCTTTCTTCATTCCTTTTTACTTATTTCTTACTTCTTTCTTACTTCTTTCTTACTTCTTTCTTACTTCTTTCTTTCTTCTTTCTTCTTTCTTTCTTACATCTTTCTTACTTCTTTCTTACTTCATTCTTACTTCTTTCTTTCTTCTTTCTTACTTCTTTCATACTTCTTTCTTACTTCTTTCTTTCTTCTTTCTTACTTCTTTCTTACTTCTTTCTTACTTCTTTCTTCATTCCTTCTTACTTCTTTCTTACTTCTTTCTTACTTCTTTCTTACTTCTTACTTCTTTCTTACTTCTTTCTTCATTCCTTCTTACTTCTTTCTTACTTCTTTCTTACTTCTTTCTTACTTCTTTCTTCATTCCTTCTTACTTCTTTCTTACTTCTTTCTTACTTCTTTCTTACTTCTTTCTTAATTCTTTCTTACTTCTTTCTTTCTTCTTTCTTCTTTCTTTCTTACTTCTTTCTTACTTCTTTCTTACTTCTTTCTTACTTCTTTGTTCTTTCTTTCTTTCTTCTTACTTTCTTCTTTCATACATCTTTATACTTCTTTCTTACTTCTTTCTTCTTTCTTTCTTACTTCTTTCTTACTTCTTTCTTACTTCTTTCTAACTTCTTTCTTTCTTACTTCTTTCTTACTTCTTTCATACTTCTTTCTTTCTTCTTTCTTACTTCTTTCTTCATTCCTTCTTACTTCTTTCTTACTTCTTTCTTACTTCTTTCTTACTTCTTTCTTACTTATTTCTTACTTCTTTCTAACTTCTTTCTTCTTTCTTTCTTACTTCTTTCTTACTTCTTTCTTCTTTCTTTCTTCTTTCTTACTTCTTTCTTACTTCTTTCTTACTTCTTTCTTACTTCTTTCTTACTTCTTTCTTACTTCTTTCTTCTTTCTTTCTTACTTCTTTCTTACTTCTTTCTTAATTCTTTCTTACTTCTTTCTTACTTCTTTCTTCATTCCTTTTTACTTCTTTCTTACTTCTTTCTTACTTCTTTCTTACTTCTTTCTTACTTCTTTCTTTCTTCTTTCTTCTTTCTTTCTTACTTCTTTCTTACTTCTTTCTTACTTCTTTCTTACTTCTTTCTTTCATCTTTCTTACTTCTTTCTTACTTCTTTCTTACTTCTTTCTTACTTCTTTCTTACTTCTTCTTCATTCCTTCTTACTTCTTTCTTACTTCTTTCTTACTTCTTTCTTACTTCTTTCTTACTTCTTTCTTACTTCTTTCTTTCTTCTTTCTTCTTTCTTTCTAACTGCTTTCTTACTTCTTTCTTACTTCTTTCTTACTTCTTTCTTAATTCTTTCTTTATTCTTTCTTACTTCTTTCTTCATTCCATCTTACTTCTTTCTTACTTCTTTCTTACTTCTTTCTTACTTCTTTCTTATTTCTTTCTTTCTTCTTTCTTCTTTCTTTCTTACTTCTTTCTTACTTCTTTCTTACTTCTTCCTTACTTCTTTCTTTCTTCTTTCTTACTTCTTTCATACTTCTTTCTTACTTCTTTCTTACTTCTTTCTTCTTTCTTTCTTACTTCTTTCTTACTTCTTTCTTACTTCTTTCTTACTTCTTTCTTACTTCTTTTGTACTTCTTTCTTTCTTCTTTATTACTTCTTTCGTACTTCTTTCTTTCTTCTTTCTTACTTCTTTCTTTCTTCTTTCTTACTTCTTTCTTACTTCTTATTTCTTTCTTTCTTACTTCTTTCTTACTTCTTTCTTACTTCTTTCTTACTTCTTTCTTACTTCTTTCTTCATTCCTTTTTACTTATTTCTTACTTTTTTCTTACTTCTTTCTTACTTCTTTCTTACTTCTTTCTTTCTTCTTTCTTCTTTCTTTCTTACATCTTTCTTACTTCTTTCTTACTTCTTTCTTACTTCTTTCTTACTTCTTTCTTACTTCTTTCTTACTTCTTTCTTTCTTCTTTCTTACTTCTTTCTTACTTCTTTCTTACTTCTTTCTTTCTTCTTTCTTACTTCTTTCTTACTTCTTTCTTACTTCTTTCTTACTTCTTTCTTCTTTCTTTCTTACTTCTTTCTTACTTTTTTCTTACTTCTTTCTTCCTTACTTCTTTCTTACTTCTTTCTTACTTATTTCTAACTTCTTTCTTACTTCTTTCTAAGTTCTTTCTTTCTTACTTCTTTCTTACTTCTTTCATACTTCTCTCTTTCTTCTTTCTTACTTCTTTCTTACTTCTTTCTTCATTCCTTCTTACTTCTTTCTTACTTCTTTCTTTCTTCTTTCTTACTTCTTTCATACTTCTTTCTTACTTCTTTCTTACTTCTTTCATACTTCTCTCTTTCTTCTTTCTTACTTCTTCCTTACTTCTTTCTTCATTCCTTCTTACTTCTTTCTCACTTCTTTCTTTCTTCTTTCTTACTTCTTTCTTACTTCTTTCTTACTTCTTTCTTACTTCTTTCTTACTTCTTTCTTACTTCTTTCTTCTTTCTTTCTTACTTCTTTCTTACTTCTTTCTTACTTCTTTCCTACTTCTTTCTTTCTTCTTTCTTCTTTCTTTCTTACTTCTTTCTTACTTCTTTCTTACTTCTTTCTTACTTCTTTCTTTTTTCTTTCTTACTTCTTTCTTACTTCTTTCTTACTTCTTTCTTTCTTCTTTCTTACTTCTTTCTTACTTCTTTCTTACTTCTTTCTTACTTCTTTCTTCTTTCTTTCTTACTTCTTTCTTACTTTTTTCTTAATTCTTTCTTCCTTACTTCTTTCTTACTTCTTTCTTACTTATTTCTAACTTCTTTCTTACTTCTTTCTTACTTCTTTCTTACTTCTTTCTTTCTTACTTCTTTCTTACTTCTTTCATACTTCTTTCTTCTTTCTTTCTTACTTCTTTCTTACTTCTTTCTTACTTCTTTCTTCTTTCTTTCTTACTTCTTTCTTACTTCTTTCTTCTTTCTTTCTTCTTTCTTACTTCTTTCTTACTTCTTTCTTACTTCATTCTTACTTCTTTCTTTCTTCTTTCTTACTTCTTTCATACTTCTTTCTTACTTCTTTCTTACTTCTTTCTTCTTTCTTTCTTCTTTCTTACTTCTTTCTTACTTCTTTCTTACTTCTTTCTTACTTCTTTCTTCTTTCTTTCTATCTTCTTTCTTACTTCTTTCTTACTTCTTTCTTACTTCTTTCTTTCTTCTTTCTTCTTTCTTTCTTACTTCTTTCTTACTTCTTTCTTACTTCTTTCTTACTTCTTTCTTTCTTCTTTCTTACTTCTTTCTTACTTCTTTCTTACTTCTTTCTTTCTTCTTTCTTACTTCTTTCTTACTTCTTTCTTACTTCTTTCTTACTTCTTTCTTCTTTCTTTCTTACTTCTTTCTTACTTTTTTCTTAATTCTTTCTTCCTTACTTCTTTCTTACTTCTTTCTTACTTATTTCTAACTTCTTTCTTACTTCTTTCTTACTTCTTTCTTACTTCTTTCTTTCTTACTTCTTTCTTACTTCTTTCATACTTCTTTCTTCTTTCTTTCTTACTTCTTTCTTACTTCTTTCTTACTTCTTTCTTCTTTCTTTCTTACTTCTTTCTTACTTCTTTCTTCTTTCTTTCTTCTTTCTTACTTCTTTCTTACTTCTTTCTTACTTCTTTCTTCTTTCTTTCTTACTTCTTTCTTACTTCTTTCTTACTTCTTTCTTACTTCTTTCTTACTTCTTTCTTACTTCTTTCTTACTTCTTTCTTCATTACTTCTTACTTCTTTCTTACTTCTTTCTTACTTCTTTCTTACTTCTTTCTTACTTATTTCTTACATCTTTCTAACTTTTTTCTTCATTCCTTCTTACTTCTTTCTTACTTCTTTCTTACTTCTTTCTTACTTCTCTCTTCTTTCTTTCTTTCTTCTTTCTTACTTATTTCTTACTTCTTTCTTACTTCTTTCTTACTTCTTTCTTCATTCCTTTTTACTTATTTCTTACTTCTTTCTTACTTCTTTCTTACTTCTTTCTTACTTCTTTCTTTCTTCTTTCTTCTTTCTTTCTTACATCTTTCTTACTTCTTTCTTACTTCATTCTTACTTCTTTCTTTCTTCTTTCTTACTTCTTTCATACTTCTTTCTTACTTCTTTCTTTCTTCTTTCTTACTTCTTTCTTACTTCTTTCTTACTTCTTTCTTCATTCCTTCTTACTTCTTTCTTACTTCTTTCTTACTTCTTTCTTACTTCTTACTTCTTTCTTACTTCTTTCTTCATTCCTTCTTACTTCTTTCTTACTTCTTTCTTACTTCTTTCTTACTTCTTTCTTCATTCCTTCTTACTTCTTTCTTACTTCTTTCTTACTTCTTTCTTACTTCTTTCTTAATTCTTTCTTACTTCTTTCTTTCTTCTTTCTTCTTTCTTTCTTACTTCTTTCTTACTTCTTTCTTACTTCTTTCTTACTTCTTTGTTCTTTCTTTCTTTCTTCTTACTTTCTTCTTTCATACATCTTTCTTACTTCTTTCTTACTTCTTTCTTCTTTCTTTCTTACTTCTTTCTTACTTCTTTCTTACTTCTTTCTAACTTCTTTCTTTCTTAATTCTTTCTTACTTCTTTCATACTTCTTTCTATCTTCTTTCTTACTTCTTTCTTCATTCCTTCTTACTTCTTTCTTACTTCTTTCTTACTTCTTTCTTACTTATTTCTTACTTCTTTCTAACTTCTTTCTTCTTTCTTTCTTACTTCTTTCTTACTTCTTTCTTACTTCTTTCTTACTTCTTTCTTACTTCTTTCTTTCTTCTTTCTTACTTCTTTCTTTCTTAATTCTTACTTCTTTCTTCATTCCTTCTTACTTCTTTCTTTCTTCTTTCTTCTTTCTTTCTTACTTCTTACTTACTTCTTTCTTACTTCTTTCTTACTTCTTTCTTTCATATTTCTTACTTCTTTCTTACTTCTTTCTTACTTCTTTCTTACTTCTTTCTTACTTCTTTCTTACTTCTTCTTCATTCCTTCTTACTTCTTTCTTACTTCTTTCTTACTTCTTTCTTACTTCTTTCTTACTTCTTTCTTTCTTCTTTCTTCTTTCTTTCTAACTGCTTTCTTACTTCTTTCTTACTTCTTTCTTTCTTACTTCTTTCTTACTTCTTTCATACTTCTTTCTTTCTTCTTTCTTACTCCTTTCTTCATTCCTTCTTACTTCTCTCTTACTTCTTTCTTACTTCTTTCTTACTTCTTTCTTCATTCCTTTTTACTTATTTCTTACTTCTTTCTTCTTTCTTACTTCTTTCTTACTTCTTTCTTTCTTATTTCTTCTTTCTTTCTTACTTCTTTCTTACTTCTTTCTTACATCTTTCTTACTTCTTTCTTTCTTCTTTCTTACTTCTTTCTTACTTCTTTCTTACTTCTTTCTTTCTTCTTTCTTACTTCTTTCTTACTTCTTTCTTACTTCTTTCTTCTTTCTTTCTTACTTCTTTCTTACTTCTTTCTTACTTCTTTCTTACTTCTTTCTTACTTCTTTCTTACTTCTTTCTTCATTCCTTCTTACTTCTTTCTTACTTCTTTCTTACTTCTTTCTTACTTCTTTCTTACTTCTTTCTTTCTTCTTTCTTCTTTCTTTCTTACTTCTTTCTTACTTCTTTCTTACTTCTTTCTTTCTTCTTTCTTACTTCTTTCATACTTCTTTCTTACTTCTTTCTTCTTTCTTTCTTACTTCTTTCTTACTTCTTTCTTACTCCTTTCTTCTTTCTTTCTTACTTCTTTCTTACTTCTTTCTTCTTTCTTTCTTCTTTCTTACTTCTTTCTTACTTCTTTCTTACTTCTTTCTTCTTTCTTTCTTACTTCTTTCTTACTTCTTTCTTACTTCTTTCTTACTTCTTTCTTACTTCTTTCTTACTTCTTTCTTACTTCTTTCTTCATTACTTCTTACTTCTTTCTTACTTCTTTCTTACTTCTTTCTTACTTCTTTCTTACTTATTTCTTACATCTTTCTAACTTCTTTCTTCATTCCTTCTTACTTCTTTCTTACTTCTTTCTTACTTCTTTCTTACTTCTCTCTTCTTTCTTTCTTACTTCTTTCTTACTTATTTCTTACTTCTTTCTTACTTCTTTCTTACTTCTTTCTTCATTCCTTTTTACTTATTTCTTACTTCTTTCTTACTTCTTTCTTACTTCTTTCTTACTTCTTTCTTTCTTCTTTCTTCTTTCTTTCTTACATCTTTCTTACTTCTTTCTTACTTCATTCTTACTTCTTTCTTTCTTCTTTCTTACTTCTTTCATACTTCTTTCTTACTTCTTTCTTACTTCTTTCTTTCTTCTTTCTTCTTTCTTTCTTACATCTCTCTTACTTCTTTCTTACTTCATTCTTACTTCTTTCTTTCTTCTTTCTTACTTCTTTCATACTTCTTTCTTACTTCTTTCTTTCTTCTTTCTTACTTCTTTCTTACTTCTTTCTTACTTCTTTCTT
This sequence comes from Columba livia, assembly GCF_036013475.1. NCBI lineage: Eukaryota > Metazoa > Chordata > Aves > Columbiformes > Columbidae > Columba > Columba livia. The sequence goes on from NW_027043066.1 coordinate 440,868, forward strand.
CATTCCTTCTTACTTCTTTCTTACTTCTTTCTTACTTCTTTCTTACTTCTTACTTCTTTCTTACTTCTTTCTTCATTCCTTCTTACTTCTTTCTTACTTCTTTCTTACTTCTTTCTTACTTCTTTCTTCATTCCTTCTTACTTCTTTCTTACTTCTTTCTTACTTCTTTCTTACTTCTTTCTTAATTCTTTCTTACTTCTTTCTTTCTTCTTTCTTCTTTCTTTCTTAATTCTTTCTAACTTCTTTCTTACTTCTTTCTTACTTCTTTGTTCTTTCTTTCTTTCTTCTTACTTTCTTCTTTCATACATCTTTCTTACTTCTTTCTTACTTCTTTCTTCTTTCTTTCTTACTTATTTCTTACTTCTTTCTTACTTCTTTCTAACTTCTTTCTTTCTTAATTCTTTCTTACTTCTTTCATACTTCTTTCTATCTTCTTTCTTACTTCTTTCTTCATTCCTTCTTACTTCTTTCTTACTTCTTTCTTACTTCTTTCTTACTTATTTCTTACTTCTTTCTAACTTCTTTCTTCTTTCTTTCTTACTTCTTTCTTACTTCTTTCTTACTTCTTTCTTACTTCTTTCTTACTTCTTTCTTTCTTCTTTCTTACTTCTTTCTTTCTTCATTCTTACTTCTTTCTTCATTCCTTCTTACTTCTTTCTTTCTTCTTTCTTCTTTCTTTCTTACTTCTTACTTACTTCTTTCTTACTTCTTTCTTACTTCTTTCTTTCATCTTTCTTACTTCTTTCTTACTTCTTTCTTACTTCTTTCTTACTTCTTTCTTACTTCTTTCTTACTTCTTCTTCATTCCTTCTTACTTCTTTCTTACTTCTTTCTTACTTCTTTCTTACTTCTTTCTTACTTCTTTCTTTCTTCTTTCTTCTTTCTTTCTAACTGCTTTCTTACTTCTTTCTTACTTCTTTCTTTCTTACTTCTTTCTTACTTCTTTCATACTTCTTTCTTTCTTCTTTCTTACTTCTTTCTTCATTCCTTCTTACTTCTCTCTTACTTCTTTCTTACTTCTTTCTTACTTCTTTCTTCATTCCTTTTTACTTATTTCTTACTTCTTTCTTCTTTCTTACTTCTTTCTTACTTCTTTCTTTCTTATTTCTTCTTTCTTTCTTACTTCTTTCTTACTTCTTTCTTACATCTTTCTTACTTCTTTCTTTCTTCTTTCTTACTTCTTTCTTACTTCTTTCTTACTTCTTTCTTTCTTCTTTCTTACTTCTTTCTTACTTCTTTCTTACTTCTTTCTTCTTTCTTTCTTACTTCTTTCTTACTTCTTTCTTACTTCTTTCTTACTTCTTTCTTACTTCTTTCTTCATTCCTTCTTACTTCTTTCTTACTTCTTTCTTACTTCTTTCTTACTTCTTTCTTACTTCTTTCTTTCTTCTTTCTTCTTTCTTTCTTACTTCTTTCTTACTTCTTTCTTACTTCTTTCTTTCTTCTTTCTTACTTCTTTCATACTTCTTTCTTAGTTCTTTCTTCTTTCTTTCTTACTTCTTTCTTACTTCTTTCTTACTTCTTTCTTCTTTCTTTCTTACTTCTTTCTTACTTCTTTCTTCTTTCTTTCTTCTTTCTTACTTCTTTCTTACTTCTTTCTTACTTCTTTCTAACTTCTTTCTTACTTCTTTCTTACTTCTTTCTTACTTCTTTCATACTTCTTTCTTTCTTCTTTCTTACTTCTTTCTTCATTCCTTCTTACTTCTTTCTTACTTCTTTCTTACTTCTTTCTTACTTCTTTCTTACTTCTTTCTTACTTCTTTCTTACTTCTTTCTTCATTCCTTCTTACTTCTTTCTTACTTCTTTCTTACTTCTTTCTTACTTATTTCTTACTTCTTTCTAACTTCTTTCTTCATTCCTTCTTACTTCTTTCTTTCTTCTTTCTTACTTCTTTCTTACTTCTTTCTTCTTTCTTTCTTACTTCTTTCTTACTTCTTTCTTACTTCTTTCTTTCTTCTTTCTTACTTCTTTCTTTCTTCTTTCTTACTTCTTTCTTACTTCTTTCTTCATTCCTTCTTACTTCTTTCTTACTTCTTTCTTTCTTTTTTCTTACTTCTTTCATACTTCTTTCTTACTTCTTTCTTACTTCTTTCTTCTTTCTTTCTTCTTTCTTACTTCTTTCCTACTTCTTTCTTACTTCTTTCTTACTTCTTTCTTCTTTCTTTCTTACTTCTTTCTTACTTCTTTCTTACTTCTTTCTTACTTCTTTCTTCATTCCTTTTTACTTATTTCTTACTTCTTTCTTACTTCTTTCTTACTTCTTTCTTACTTCTTTCTTTCTTCTTTCTTCTTTCTTTCTTACTTCTTTCTTACTTCTTTCTTACTTCTTTCTTACTTCTTTCTTACTTCTTTCTTCTTTCTTTCTTACTTCTTTCTTACTTTTTTCTTAATTCTTTCTTCCTTACTTCTTTCTTACTTCTTTCTTACTTATTTCTAACTTCTTTCTTACTTCTTTCTTACTTCTTTCTTACTTCTTTCTTTCTTACTTCTTTCTTACTTCTTTCATACTTCTTTCTTCTTTCTTTCTTACTTCTTTCTTACTTCTTTCTTACTTCTTTCTTCTTTCTTTCTTACTTCTTTCTTACTTCTTTCTTCTTTCTTTCTTCTTTCTTACTTCTTTCTTACTTCTTTCTTACTTCATTCTTACTTCTTTCTTTCTTCTTTCTTACTTCTTTCATACTTCTTTCTTACTTCTTTCTTACTTCTTTCTTCTTTCTTTCTTCTTTCTTACTTCTTTCTTACTTCTTTCTTACTTCTTTCTTACTTCTTTCTTCTTTCTTTCTATCTTCTTTCTTACTTCTTTCTTACTTCTTTCTTACTTCTTTCTTCTTTCTTCTTTCTTTCTTACTTCTTTCTTACTTCTTTCTTACTTCTTTCTTACTTCTTTCTTTCTTCTTTCTTACTTCTTTCTTACTTCTTTCTTACTTCTTTCTTTCTTCTTTCTTACTTCTTTCTTACTTCTTTCTTACTTCTTTCTTACTTCTTTCTTCTTTATTTCTTACTTCTTTCTTACTTTTTTCTTAATTCTTTCTTCCTTACTTCTTTCTTACTTCTTTCTTACTTATTTCTAACTTCTTTCTTACTTCTTTCTTACTTCTTTCTTCTTTCTTTCTTACTTCTTTCTTACTTCTTTCTTAATTCTTTCTTACTTCTTTCTTACTTCTTTCTTCATTCCTTTTTACTTCTTTCTTACTTCTTTCTTACTTCTTTCTTACTTCTTTCTTACTTCTTTCTTTCTTCTTTCTTCTTTCTTTCTTACTTCTTTCTTACTTCTTTCTTACTTCTTTCTTACTTCTTTCTTTCATCTTTCTTACTTCTTTCTTACTTCTTTCTTACTTCTTTCTTACTTCTTTCTTACTTCTTCTTCATTCCTTCTTACTTCTTTCTTACTTCTTTCTTACTTCTTTCTTACTTCTTTCTTACTTCTTTCTTACTTCTTTCTTTCTTCTTTCTTCTTTCTTTCTAACTGCTTTCTTACTTCTTTCTTACTTCTTTCTTACTTCTTTCTTAATTCTTTCTTTATTCTTTCTTACTTCTTTCTTCATTCCATCTTACTTCTTTCTTACTTCTTTCTTACTTCTTTCTTACTTCTTTCTTATTTCTTTCTTTCTTCTTTCTTCTTTCTTTCTTACTTCTTTCTTACTTCTTTCTTACTTCTTCCTTACTTCTTTCTTTCTTCTTTCTTACTTCTTTCATACTTCTTTCTTACTTCTTTCTTACTTCTTTCTTCTTTCTTTCTTACTTCTTTCTTACTTCTTTCTTACTTCTTTCTTACTTCTTTCTTACTTCTTTTGTACTTCTTTCTTTCTTCTTTATTACTTCTTTCGTACTTCTTTCTTTCTTCTTTCTTACTTCTTTCTTTCTTCTTTCTTACTTCTTTCTTACTTCTTATTTCTTTCTTTCTTACTTCTTTCTTACTTCTTTCTTACTTCTTTCTTACTTCTTTCTTACTTCTTTCTTCATTCCTTTTTACTTATTTCTTACTTTTTTCTTACTTCTTTCTTACTTCTTTCTTACTTCTTTCTTTCTTCTTTCTTCTTTCTTTCTTACATCTTTCTTACTTCTTTCTTACTTCTTTCTTACTTCTTTCTTACTTCTTTCTTACTTCTTTCTTACTTCTTTCTTTCTTCTTTCTTACTTCTTTCATACTTCTTTCTTACTTCTTTCTTACTTCTTTCATACTTCTCTCTTTCTTCTTTCTTACTTCTTCCTTACTTCTTTCTTCATTCCTTCTTACTTCTTTCTCACTTCTTTCTTTCTTCTTTCTTACTTCTTTCTTACTTCTTTCTTACTTCTTTCTTACTTCTTTCTTACTTCTTTCTTACTTCTTTCTTCTTTCTTTCTTACTTCTTTCTTACTTCTTTCTTACTTCTTTCCTACTTCTTTCTTTCTTCTTTCTTCTTTCTTTCTTACTTCTTTCTTACTTCTTTCTTACTTCTTTCTTACTTCTTTCTTTTTTCTTTCTTACTTCTTTCTTACTTCTTTCTTACTTCTTTCTTTCTTCTTTCTTACTTCTTTCTTACTTCTTTCTTACTTCTTTCTTACTTCTTTCTTCTTTCTTTCTTACTTCTTTCTTACTTTTTTCTTAATTCTTTCTTCCTTACTTCTTTCTTACTTCTTTCTTACTTATTTCTAACTTCTTTCTTACTTCTTTCTTACTTCTTTCTTACTTCTTTCTTTCTTACTTCTTTCTTACTTCTTTCATACTTCTTTCTTCTTTCTTTCTTACTTCTTTCTTACTTCTTTCTTACTTCTTTCTTCTTTCTTTCTTACTTCTTTCTTACTTCTTTCTTCTTTCTTTCTTCTTTCTTACTTCTTTCTTACTTCTTTCTTACTTCATTCTTACTTCTTTCTTTCTTCTTTCTTACTTCTTTCATACTTCTTTCTTACTTCTTTCTTACTTCTTTCTTCTTTCTTTCTTCTTTCTTACTTCTTTCTTACTTCTTTCTTACTTCTTTCTTACTTCTTTCTTCTTTCTTTCTATCTTCTTTCTTACTTCTTTCTTACTTCTTTCTTACTTCTTTCTTTCTTCTTTCTTCTTTCTTTCTTACTTCTTTCTTACTTCTTTCTTACTTCTTTCTTACTTCTTTCTTTCTTCTTTCTTACTTCTTTCTTACTTCTTTCTTACTTCTTTCTTTCTTCTTTCTTACTTCTTTCTTACTTCTTTCTTACTTCTTTCTTACTTCTTTCTTCTTTCTTTCTTACTTCTTTCTTACTTTTTTCTTAATTCTTTCTTCCTTACTTCTTTCTTACTTCTTTCTTACTTATTTCTAACTTCTTTCTTACTTCTTTCTTACTTCTTTCTTACTTCTTTCTTTCTTACTTCTTTCTTACTTCTTTCATACTTCTTTCTTCTTTCTTTCTTACTTCTTTCTTACTTCTTTCTTACTTCTTTCTTCTTTCTTTCTTACTTCTTTCTTACTTCTTTCTTCTTTCTTTCTTCTTTCTTACTTCTTTCTTACTTCTTTCTTACTTCTTTCTTCTTTCTTTCTTACTTCTTTCTTACTTCTTTCTTACTTCTTTCTTACTTCTTTCTTACTTCTTTCTTACTTCTTTCTTACTTCTTTCTTCATTACTTCTTACTTCTTTCTTACTTCTTTCTTACTTCTTTCTTACTTCTTTCTTACTTATTTCTTACATCTTTCTAACTTTTTTCTTCATTCCTTCTTACTTCTTTCTTACTTCTTTCTTACTTCTTTCTTACTTCTCTCTTCTTTCTTTCTTTCTTCTTTCTTACTTATTTCTTACTTCTTTCTTACTTCTTTCTTACTTCTTTCTTCATTCCTTTTTACTTATTTCTTACTTCTTTCTTACTTCTTTCTTACTTCTTTCTTACTTCTTTCTTTCTTCTTTCTTCTTTCTTTCTTACATCTTTCTTACTTCTTTCTTACTTCATTCTTACTTCTTTCTTTCTTCTTTCTTACTTCTTTCATACTTCTTTCTTACTTCTTTCTTTCTTCTTTCTTACTTCTTTCTTACTTCTTTCTTACTTCTTTCTTCATTCCTTCTTACTTCTTTCTTACTTCTTTCTTACTTCTTTCTTACTTCTTACTTCTTTCTTACTTCTTTCTTCATTCCTTCTTACTTCTTTCTTACTTCTTTCTTACTTCTTTCTTACTTCTTTCTTCATTCCTTCTTACTTCTTTCTTACTTCTTTCTTACTTCTTTCTTACTTCTTTCTTAATTCTTTCTTACTTCTTTCTTTCTTCTTTCTTCTTTCTTTCTTACTTCTTTCTTACTTCTTTCTTACTTCTTTCTTACTTCTTTGTTCTTTCTTTCTTTCTTCTTACTTTCTTCTTTCATACATCTTTCTTACTTCTTTCTTACTTCTTTCTTCTTTCTTTCTTACTTCTTTCTTACTTCTTTCTTACTTCTTTCTAACTTCTTTCTTTCTTAATTCTTTCTTACTTCTTTCATACTTCTTTCTATCTTCTTTCTTACTTCTTTCTTCATTCCTTCTTACTTCTTTCTTACTTCTTTCTTACTTCTTTCTTACTTATTTCTTACTTCTTTCTAACTTCTTTCTTCTTTCTTTCTTACTTCTTTCTTACTTCTTTCTTACTTCTTTCTTACTTCTTTCTTACTTCTTTCTTTCTTCTTTCTTACTTCTTTCTTTCTTAATTCTTACTTCTTTCTTCATTCCTTCTTACTTCTTTCTTTCTTCTTTCTTCTTTCTTTCTTACTTCTTACTTACTTCTTTCTTACTTCTTTCTTACTTCTTTCTTTCATATTTCTTACTTCTTTCTTACTTCTTTCTTACTTCTTTCTTACTTCTTTCTTACTTCTTTCTTACTTCTTCTTCATTCCTTCTTACTTCTTTCTTACTTCTTTCTTACTTCTTTCTTACTTCTTTCTTACTTCTTTCTTTCTTCTTTCTTCTTTCTTTCTAACTGCTTTCTTACTTCTTTCTTACTTCTTTCTTTCTTACTTCTTTCTTACTTCTTTCATACTTCTTTCTTTCTTCTTTCTTACTCCTTTCTTCATTCCTTCTTACTTCTCTCTTACTTCTTTCTTACTTCTTTCTTACTTCTTTCTTCATTCCTTTTTACTTATTTCTTACTTCTTTCTTCTTTCTTACTTCTTTCTTACTTCTTTCTTTCTTATTTCTTCTTTCTTTCTTACTTCTTTCTTACTTCTTTCTTACATCTTTCTTACTTCTTTCTTTCTTCTTTCTTACTTCTTTCTTACTTCTTTCTTACTTCTTTCTTTCTTCTTTCTTACTTCTTTCTTACTTCTTTCTTACTTCTTTCTTCTTTCTTTCTTACTTCTTTCTTACTTCTTTCTTACTTCTTTCTTACTTCTTTCTTACTTCTTTCTTACTTCTTTCTTCATTCCTTCTTACTTCTTTCTTACTTCTTTCTTACTTCTTTCTTACTTCTTTCTTACTTCTTTCTTTCTTCTTTCTTCTTTCTTTCTTACTTCTTTCTTACTTCTTTCTTACTTCTTTCTTTCTTCTTTCTTACTTCTTTCATACTTCTTTCTTACTTCTTTCTTCTTTCTTTCTTACTTCTTTCTTACTTCTTTCTTACTCCTTTCTTCTTTCTTTCTTACTTCTTTCTTACTTCTTTCTTCTTTCTTTCTTCTTTCTTACTTCTTTCTTACTTCTTTCTTACTTCTTTCTTCTTTCTTTCTTACTTCTTTCTTACTTCTTTCTTACTTCTTTCTTACTTCTTTCTTACTTCTTTCTTACTTCTTTCTTACTTCTTTCTTCATTACTTCTTACTTCTTTCTTACTTCTTTCTTACTTCTTTCTTACTTCTTTCTTACTTATTTCTTACATCTTTCTAACTTCTTTCTTCATTCCTTCTTACTTCTTTCTTACTTCTTTCTTACTTCTTTCTTACTTCTCTCTTCTTTCTTTCTTACTTCTTTCTTACTTATTTCTTACTTCTTTCTTACTTCTTTCTTACTTCTTTCTTCATTCCTTTTTACTTATTTCTTACTTCTTTCTTACTTCTTTCTTACTTCTTTCTTACTTCTTTCTTTCTTCTTTCTTCTTTCTTTCTTACATCTTTCTTACTTCTTTCTTACTTCATTCTTACTTCTTTCTTTCTTCTTTCTTACTTCTTTCATACTTCTTTCTTACTTCTTTCTTACTTCTTTCTTTCTTCTTTCTTCTTTCTTTCTTACATCTCTCTTACTTCTTTCTTACTTCATTCTTACTTCTTTCTTTCTTCTTTCTTACTTCTTTCATACTTCTTTCTTACTTCTTTCTTTCTTCTTTCTTACTTCTTTCTTACTTCTTTCTTACTTCTTTCTTCATTCCTTCTTACTTCTTTCTTACTTCTTTCTTACTTCTTTCTTACTTCTTACTTCTTTCTTACTTCTTTCTTCATTCCTTCTTACTTCTTTCTTACTTCTTTCTTACTTCTTTCTTACTTCTTTCTTCATTCCTTCTTACTTCTTTCTTACTTCTTTCTTACTTCTTTCTTACTTCTTTCTTAATTCTTTCTTACTTCTTTCTTTCTTCTTTCTTCTTTCTTTCTTAATTCTTTCTAACTTCTTTCTTACTTCTTTCTTACTTCTTTGTTCTTTCTTTCTTTCTTCTTACTTTCTTCTTTCATACATCTTTCTTACTTCTTTCTTACTTCTTTCTTCTTTCTTTCTTACTTATTTCTTACTTCTTTCTTACTTCTTTCTAACTTCTTTCTTTCTTAATTCTTTCTTACTTCTTTCATACTTCTTTCTATCTTCTTTCTTACTTCTTTCTTCATTCCTTCTTACTTCTTTCTTACTTCTTTCTTACTTCTTTCTTACTTATTTCTTACTTCTTTCTAACTTCTTTCTTCTTTCTTTCTTACTTCTTTCTTACTTCTTTCTTACTTCTTTCTTACTTCTTTCTTACTTCTTTCTTTCTTCTTTCTTACTTCTTTCTTTCTTCATTCTTACTTCTTTCTTCATTCCTTCTTACTTCTTTCTTTCTTCTTTCTTCTTTCTTTCTTACTTCTTACTTACTTCTTTCTTACTTCTTTCTTACTTCTTTCTTTCATCTTTCTTACTTCTTTCTTACTTCTTTCTTACTTCTTTCTTACTTCTTTCTTACTTCTTTCTTACTTCTTCTTCATTCCTTCTTACTTCTTTCTTACTTCTTTCTTACTTCTTTCTTACTTCTTTCTTACTTCTTTCTTTCTTCTTTCTTCTTTCTTTCTAACTGCTTTCTTACTTCTTTCTTACTTCTTTCTTTCTTACTTCTTTCTTACTTCTTTCATACTTCTTTCTTTCTTCTTTCTTACTTCTTTCTTCATTCCTTCTTACTTCTCTCTTACTTCTTTCTTACTTCTTTCTTACTTCTTTCTTCATTCCTTTTTACTTATTTCTTACTTCTTTCTTCTTTCTTACTTCTTTCTTACTTCTTTCTTTCTTATTTCTTCTTTCTTTCTTACTTCTTTCTTACTTCTTTCTTACATCTTTCTTACTTCTTTCTTTCTTCTTTCTTACTTCTTTCTTACTTCTTTCTTACTTCTTTCTTTCTTCTTTCTTACTTCTTTCTTACTTCTTTCTTACTTCTTTCTTCTTTCTTTCTTACTTCTTTCTTACTTCTTTCTTACTTCTTTCTTACTTCTTTCTTACTTCTTTCTTCATTCCTTCTTACTTCTTTCTTACTTCTTTCTTACTTCTTTCTTACTTCTTTCTTACTTCTTTCTTTCTTCTTTCTTCTTTCTTTCTTACTTCTTTCTTACTTCTTTCTTACTTCTTTCTTTCTTCTTTCTTACTTCTTTCATACTTCTTTCTTAGTTCTTTCTTCTTTCTTTCTTACTTCTTTCTTACTTCTTTCTTACTTCTTTCTTCTTTCTTTCTTACTTCTTTCTTACTTCTTTCTTCTTTCTTTCTTCTTTCTTACTTCTTTCTTACTTCTTTCTTACTTCTTTCTAACTTCTTTCTTACTTCTTTCTTACTTCTTTCTTACTTCTTTCATACTTCTTTCTTTCTTCTTTCTTACTTCTTTCTTCATTCCTTCTTACTTCTTTCTTACTTCTTTCTTACTTCTTTCTTACTTCTTTCTTACTTCTTTCTTACTTCTTTCTTACTTCTTTCTTCATTCCTTCTTACTTCTTTCTTACTTCTTTCTTACTTCTTTCTTACTTATTTCTTACTTCTTTCTAACTTCTTTCTTCATTCCTTCTTACTTCTTTCTTTCTTCTTTCTTACTTCTTTCTTACTTCTTTCTTCTTTCTTTCTTACTTCTTTCTTACTTCTTTCTTACTTCTTTCTTTCTTCTTTCTTACTTCTTTCTTTCTTCTTTCTTACTTCTTTCTTACTTCTTTCTTCATTCCTTCTTACTTCTTTCTTACTTCTTTCTTTCTTTTTTCTTACTTCTTTCATACTTCTTTCTTACTTCTTTCTTACTTCTTTCTTCTTTCTTTCTTCTTTCTTACTTCTTTCCTACTTCTTTCTTACTTCTTTCTTACTTCTTTCTTCTTTCTTTCTTACTTCTTTCTTACTTCTTTCTTACTTCTTTCTTACTTCTTTCTTCATTCCTTTTTACTTATTTCTTACTTCTTTCTTACTTCTTTCTTACTTCTTTCTTACTTCTTTCTTTCTTCTTTCTTCTTTCTTTCTTACTTCTTTCTTACTTCTTTCTTACTTCTTTCTTACTTCTTTCTTACTTCTTTCTTCTTTCTTTCTTACTTCTTTCTTACTTTTTTCTTAATTCTTTCTTCCTTACTTCTTTCTTACTTCTTTCTTACTTATTTCTAACTTCTTTCTTACTTCTTTCTTACTTCTTTCTTACTTCTTTCTTTCTTACTTCTTTCTTACTTCTTTCATACTTCTTTCTTCTTTCTTTCTTACTTCTTTCTTACTTCTTTCTTACTTCTTTCTTCTTTCTTTCTTACTTCTTTCTTACTTCTTTCTTCTTTCTTTCTTCTTTCTTACTTCTTTCTTACTTCTTTCTTACTTCATTCTTACTTCTTTCTTTCTTCTTTCTTACTTCTTTCATACTTCTTTCTTACTTCTTTCTTACTTCTTTCTTCTTTCTTTCTTCTTTCTTACTTCTTTCTTACTTCTTTCTTACTTCTTTCTTACTTCTTTCTTCTTTCTTTCTATCTTCTTTCTTACTTCTTTCTTACTTCTTTCTTACTTCTTTCTTCTTTCTTCTTTCTTTCTTACTTCTTTCTTACTTCTTTCTTACTTCTTTCTTACTTCTTTCTTTCTTCTTTCTTACTTCTTTCTTACTTCTTTCTTACTTCTTTCTTTCTTCTTTCTTACTTCTTTCTTACTTCTTTCTTACTTCTTTCTTACTTCTTTCTTCTTTATTTCTTACTTCTTTCTTACTTTTTTCTTAATTCTTTCTTCCTTACTTCTTTCTTACTTCTTTCTTACTTATTTCTAACTTCTTTCTTACTTCTTTCTTATTTCTTTCTTCTTTCTTTCTTACTTCTTTCTTTCTTCTTTCTTACTTCTTTCTTTCTTCTTTCTTCCTTCTTTCTTACTTCTTTCTTTATTCCTTCTTACTTCTTTCTTACTTCTTTCTTTCTTCTTTCTTACTTCTTTCATACTTCTTTCTTACTTCTTTCTTACTTCTTACTTCTTTCTTTCTTCTTTCTTACTTCTTTCTTACTTCTTTCTTACTTCTTTCTTCTTTCTTTCTTACTTCTTTCTTACTTTTTTCTTAATTCTTTCTTCCTTACTTCTTTCTTACTTCTTTCTTACTTATTTCTAACTTCTTTCTTACTTCTTTCTTACTTCTTTCTTACTTCTTTCTTTCTTACTTCTTTCTTACTTCTTTCATACTTCTTTCTTCTTTCTTTCTTACTTCTTTCTTACTTCTTTCTTACTTCTTTCTTCTTTCTTTCCTACTTCTTTCTTACTTCTTTCTTCTTTCTTTCTTCTTTCTTACTTCTTTCTTACTTCTTTCTTACTTCTTTCTTCTTTCTTTCTTACTTCTTTCTTACTTCTTTCTTACTTATTTCTTACTTCTTTCTTACTTCTTTCTTACTTCTTTCTTCATTCCTTTTTACTTATTTCTTACTTCTTTCTTACTTCTTTCTTACTTCTTTCTTACTTCTTTCTTTCTTCTTTCTTCTTTCTTTCTTACATCTTTCTTACTTCTTTCTTACTTCATTCTTACTTCTTTCTTTCTTCTTTCTTACTTCTTTCATACTTCTTTCTTACTTCTTTCTTCTTCTTTCTTACTTCTTTCTAACTTCTTTCTTACTTCTTTCTTCAATCCTTCTTACTTCTTTCTTACTTCTTTCTTACTTCTTTCTTACTTCTTACTTCTTTCTTACTTCTTTCTTCATTCCTTCTTACTTCTTTCTTACTTCTTTCTTACTTTTTTCTTAATTCTTTCTTCTTACTTCTTTCTTACTTCTTCTTACTTATTTCTAACTTCTTTCTTACTTCTTTCTTACTTCTTTCTTACTTCTTTCTTTCTTACTTCTTTCTTACTTCTTTCATACTTCTTTCTTCTTTCTTTCTTACTTCTTTCTTACTCCTTTCTTACTTCTTTCTTCTTTCTTTCCTACTTCTTTCTTACTTCTTTCTTCTTTCTTTCTTCTTTCTTACTTCTTTCTTACTTCTTTCTTACTTCTTTCTTCTTTCTTTCTTACTTCTTTCTTACTTCTTTCTTACTTATTTCTTACTTCTTTCTTACTTCTTTCTTACTTCTTTCTTCATTCCTTTTACTTATTTCTTACTTCTTTCTTACTTCTTTCTTACTTCTTTCTTACTTCTTTCTTTCTTCTTTCTTCTTTCTTTCTTACATCTTTCTTACTTCTTTCTTACTTCTTTCTTACTTCTTTCTTCATTCCTTCTTACTTCTTTCTTACTTCTTTCTTACTTCTTTCTTACTTCTTTCTTAATTCTTTCTTACTTCTTTCTTTCTTCTTTCTTCTTTCTTTCTTACTTCTTTCTTACTTCTTTCTTACTTCTTTCTTACTTCTTTGTTCTTTCTTTCTTTCTTCTTACTTTCTTCTTTCATACATCTTTATACTTCTTTCTTACTTCTTTCTTCTTTCTTTCTTACTTCTTTCTTACTTCTTTCTTACTTCTTTCTAACTTCTTTCTTTCTTACTTCTTTCTTACTTCTTTCATACTTCTTTCTTCTTCTTTCTTACTTCTTTCTTCATTCCTTCTTACTTCTTTCTTACTTCTTTCTTACTTCTTTCTTACTTCTTTCTTACTTATTTCTTACTTCTTTCTAACTTCTTTCTTCTTCTTCTTTCTTACTTCTTTCTTACTTCTTTCTTCTTTCTTTCTTCTTTCTTACTTCTTTCTTACTTCTTTCTTACTTCTTTCTTACTTCTTTCTTACTTCTTTCTTACTTCTTTCTTCTTTCTTTCTTACTTCTTTCTTACTTCTTTCTTAATTCTTTCTTACTTCTTTCTTACTTCTTTCTTCATTCCTTTTTACTTCTTTCTTACTTCTTTCTTACTTCTTTCTTACTTCTTTCTTACTTCTTTCTTTCTTCTTTCTTCTTTCTTTCTTACTTCTTTCTTACTTCTTTCTTACTTCTTTCTTACTTCTTTCTTTCATCTTTCTTACTTCTTTCTTACTTCTTTCTTACTTCTTTCTTACTTCTTTCTTACTTCTTCTTCATTCCTTCTTACTTCTTTCTTACTTCTTTCTTACTTCTTTCTTACTTCTTTCTTACTTCTTTCTTACTTCTTTCTTTCTTCTTTCTTCTTTCTTTCTAACTGCTTTCTTACTTCTTTCTTACTTCTTTCTTACTTCTTTCTTAATTCTTTCTTTATTCTTTCTTACTTCTTTCTTCATTCCATCTTACTTCTTTCTTACTTCTTTCTTACTTCTTTCTTACTTCTTTCTTATTTCTTTCTTTCTTCTTTCTTCTTTCTTTCTTACTTCTTTCTTACTTCTTTCTTACTTCTTCCTTACTTCTTTCTTTCTTCTTTCTTACTTCTTTCATACTTCTTTCTTACTTCTTTCTTACTTCTTTCTTCTTTCTTTCTTACTTCTTTCTTACTTACTTCTTCTTACTTCTTTCTTACTTCTTTTGTACTTCTTTCTTTCTTCTTTATTACTTCTTTCGTACTTCTTTCTTTCTTCTTTCTTACTTCTTTCTTTCTTCTTTCTTACTTCTTTCTTACTTCTTATTTCTTTCTTTCTTACTTCTTTCTTACTTCTTTCTACTTCTTTCTTACTTCTTTCTTACTTCTTTCTTCATTCCTTTTTACTTAGTTCTTACTTTTTTCTTACTTCTTTCTTACTTCTTTCTTACTTCTTTCTTTCTTCTTTCTTCTTCTTTCTTACATCTTTCTTACTTCTTTCTTACTTCTTTCTTACTTCTTTCTTACTTCTTTCTTACGTCTTCTTTCTTCTTTCTTACTTCTTTCTTACTTCTTTCTTACTTCTTTCTTCTTCTTTCTTACTTCTTTCTTACTTCTTTCTTACTTCTTTCTTACTTCTTTCTTCTTCTTTCTTACTTCTTTCTTACTTTTTTCTTACTTCTTTCTTCCTTACTTCTTTCTTACTTCTTTCTTACTTATTTCTAACTTCTTTCTTACTTCTTTCTAAGTTCTTTCTTTCTTACTTCTTTCTTACTTCTTTCATACTTCTCTCTTTCTTCTTTCTTACTTCTTTCTACTTCTTTCTTCATTCCTTCTTACTTCTTTCTTACTTCTTTCTTTCTTCTTTCTTACTTCTTTCATACTTCTTTCTTACTTCTTTCTTACTTCTTTCATACTTCTCTCTTCTTCTTTCTTACTTCTTCCTTACGTCTTTCTTCATTCCTTCTTACTTCTTTCTCACTTCTTCTTCTTCTTTCTTACTTCTTTCTTACTTCTTTCTTACTTCTTTCTTACTTCTTTCTTACTTCTTTCTTACTTCTTTCTTCTTCTTTCTTACTTCTTTCTTACTTCTTTCTTACTTCTTTCCTACTTCTTTCTTTCTTCTTTCTTCTTTCTTTCTTACTTCTTTCTTACTTCTTTCTTACTTCTTTCTTACTTCTTTCTTTTTTCTTTCTTACTTCTTTCTTACTTCTTTCTTACTTCTTTCTTTCTTCTTTCTTACTTCTTTCTTACTTCTTTCTTACTTCTTTCTTACTTCTTTCTTCTTTCTTTCTTACTTCTTTCTTACTTTTTTCTTAATTCTTTCTTCCTTACTTCTTTCTTACTTCTTTCTTACTTATTTCTAACTTCTTTCTTACTTCTTTCTTACTTCTTTCTTACTTCTTTCTTTCTTACTTCTTTCTTACTTCTTTCATACTTCTTTCTTCTTTCTTTCTTACTTCTTTCTTACTTCTTTCTTACTTCTTTCTTCTTCTTTCTTACTTCTTTCTTACTTCTTTCTTCTTTCTTTCTTCTTTCGTACTTCTTTCTTACTTCTTTCTTACTTCATTCTTACTTCTTTCTTTCTTCTTTCTTACTTCTTTCATACTTCTTTCTTACTTCTTTCTTACTTCTTTCTTCTTTCTTTCTTCTTTCTTACTTCTTTCTTACTTCTTTCTTACTTCTTTCTTACTTCTTTCTTCTTTCTTTCTATCTTCTCTTTCTTACTTCTTTCTTACTTCTTTCTTACTTCTTTCTTTTCTTCTTTCTTCTTTCTTTCTTACTTCTTTCTTACTTCTTTCTTACTCTTTCTTACTTCTTTCTTCTTCTTGTCTTACTTCGTTCTTACTTCTTTCTTACTTCTTTCTA